>NC_054834.1:66086509-66374009 GCF_018345385.1 Vulpes lagopus | reverse complement strand
GTATCTTTCTAGCATACTACAATATATTATTATTTTTTTCCTCCTTAGCACCTTTTTTATATATTCATGTTCCTAGAGTAATTAGTTTGTGGTTCCAAAACCAATCAAGATACCTAGGAATTTGACTTTTTAGCTAGGCCTGTTGCTTTTCATTTCTGTACTTCATTAAATTTCTGCTTTTATCTTGAAAAGTTTTTTCTTCTTTATGCTTTCTTTTGTTTTACTTTGCTGTTCTCTTTCTAGCTTTATGAGCTGAGAGTTTGGTTATTTTCTTTAATTTTTGAGTAGGGCTATGCATTTTCCTCTGTTCAGAGAGAACAATATGCAGTGTTTTCATTATCATTATTTTTTTAGAAATTCTGTAATTTCATTTTGAATCCTTTCACCCAACAGTTGCTTAATAGGTTTTTAAATTTCTAGATGGGAGGGTCTTATATTTTGATTTTGGTAGTAATTGAGTTTTGCTGCACTATGCTCCAAGAGTATGGTTTGTAATATTTCTACTTTATGGAATTGATTTTTTTTTTTTTTTGAAAGAGAGCTGGTCAGGGCACTGGGGGTTCAGTTGGTTAAGTGTCTGCCTTCGGCTCAGGTCATGATCTCAGGGTGCTGGGATCAGGTCCCTGCTCAGCAGGGAGTCTGCTGCTCCCTCTCCCTCTGCCCCTCTCGTGCTCTCAGTCTTTCTCACTCTATTAACTTTAAAAATGTTTTAAAAAAAGAGAGCTGTTCGATCATTTTTTGTGACTGTTGCCTATGTACTAGAGGTGTGTAGGTATGGTCTCTATTATCCATGTGTAGTGTTTGATATATATCCATAAAGTACAAAAAGAAAAAAGAACCTTATCACTTGTTATTTAGGTTATTTATTTTTATTTATCTATCTTTAAATGTTTTAAGTAATTTTTAAAAAAGATTTTATTTATTTATTCATGAGAGACAGAGAGAGGGGCAGAGACACAAGCAGGCTCCATACAGGGAGCCTGATATGGGACTTGATCTTGGGTCTCCAGGATCACACCCTGGGCCAAAGGTGGCACTAAACTGCTGAGCCACCAGGACTGCCCTATTTTAAGTAGTTTCTATATCCAACATGGGGCTTGAGCTCACAACTCCGAGATCAAGAGTCGCAGGCTCCACTGACTGAAACAGCCAGGTGTTCCCCCCCGCCCCCGCCCCCACTGCACCGTTTAGGTCATTTATATCCTCATTTATTTTCAGTTCACTTGATCTTATACTGAGTTTGTGTTAAATTCTACTAATGTATTTGTCTCCTTGATTTATAAATGTGGTTGCTGTGCTGTTTAGTGCAGATATTCATGACTCTTATTTATTTATTGTGAACTGCGGCTTTTAGCATTAAAAGTATACTTTAAATTCTTTTCAGTTTCAGGATCACTGTCTCTGCTGTTTTTTGTTTCCATTAACCTAGTATACCTTCATCCATCCCTTTAGCCTCTAGGCATCACTTTGTTTTGTCTCTTCTATGCAGCATAGTTGGGTCTTGCTTTTTGAGAGTCAAACTAAAAATCTTTTTCTCTTTTAATAGGTGAGTTAAACCCATTTATATTTATTGATGTGACTGAATTAATATTCATATGATTTTGTTATTATTACATGTATTATGTTTCATTTGCTCTTTTTCCCTATGTGATCTTTTCTTTGTGTTTTTGAATATATATATTTGGGACATTTTGCATTTTTGTTCTAATGATTTCCTTTGAGCTTCTATCTCTTTTAAATGCCCTTAGTTCCTTCTTTTCTTACATGACCTTTTACTTGTTAACTCCCACCTATTGGCTATACATCAGTCAGGGAGTTTACTTTTTCAAGATCTTCTTTGATATTTTTAGATGCATTTTTCCCTACTTGTCAGCACAATCAGTCCTTTTGCTGCAGCATTCATTTCTTGGTTGGATGAAGCTTGTCATTTAGTAGATGCTTCAACAAAGCATTCTATGGGTGTAGAATTTCATGAGTTTTCATGTGTTTACAATTGTTGTTCTGTAGTCTTGAAACCTTAAGCTGTGCTTGGCTGCATATAGAATCCGTGGCTTAAATTTTCCTTCCTTAAAAAAAAAAATAGCTTTGTTGTTGCTTACTTTGTATGTTCTTTTTGAAAAATCAGATGCTGAGAGGTGCCTGGGTGGCTCAGCTGGTTAAGCATCTGTCTTCGGCTCAGGTCATGAACCCAGGGTCCTGGGATCCAGCCCATCAGGCTCCCTGCTCAGTGGGGAGCCTACTTCTCCCTCTCTGGCTCCCTCTGTCCTTTTTTTTTTTTTTTTTTTTTTTTTTAAATTTAATTATGATAGTCACAGAGAGAGAGAGAGAGAGAGAGGCAGAGACATAGGCAGAAGGAGAAGCAGGCTCCATGCACCGGGAGCCTGATGTGGGTCTCCAGGATCGCGCCCTGGGCCAAAGGCAGGCGCCAAACCGCTGCGCCACCCAGGGATCCCAGTCCTTTTGCCTACTTGTGCTCTCTCTCTCTCTGCTGGATAAGATCTTTTTTAAAAAAACCAGATGCTTGTGTAATTCTTTGGAACTTGTATTTGGTCTTTTTTGCTTGGAGGCCTTGAGAGTGTTTTCCTTCGTCTTTGAAGTTTTATTAGGATATGTCTCAGAATGGGGTGTTTCAGGTGTTTTGTCAGCTACCCAGTGTGGCTCCTTTCAACATATACCTTCAACCTTATTTTATTTCTGTGAAATTTTCTTGGATTATATTAGTTTTGTTCCATGGTTTTTTCTTTTTGAGAGATTCAGAGTTCTTTGGTCTGAATTCCATTTCAATCCCTTTCTACTTTGCATTTCTTCCTATTGTCCATTTATTTTTAATTTTTGGATTTCTGATTCAAGGTGTTTTTGTTACATCCTACAAGTTGGCTTGGGGAAATTTAATGCAGTTAGAGTTTTCTTCTGTTTCACGGTGGTATTTTGGGGGAGAATTTTTATTAGCTGAAGTGTTTTTTAGTCTTCTTTTTTGGTTTCCTATGGTATTTTGGTATAGATCTATTTAGTTGTCATTTATTTTGCAGATCTGGGGTTATTTAAAAGATTCCAATTCAATTGCACTCACTTCTTTTGTCTAGTAGGTATTTTTAATTAATTAATTAATTTATTTATTTTTAAATATTTTATTTATTTATTCATGACACACACACACACACACACACACACACACACACAGAGGCAGAAACACAGGCAGAGGGAGAAGCAGGCTTCATGCAAGGAGCCTGATGTGGGACTCGATCCTGGGTCTCCAGGATCACACCCTGAGCTGCAGGCAGCACTAAACTGCCGTTCCACCCAGGCTGCCCTAGTAGGTATTTTTATTGCCTCATTTCCACATCTATGTTAATATTAGATGCACAATTAAATATACTGATTTGCAGTTTGGGTGTTCTCCGTATTCCAGTGATTGTGTGTGTGTAGCTTCTGTTGTTCAAATTTTCCTATATTTATGGAGGGTATGTGGGGATAAAGGCAACTGCCTTTATCCTCTGCCAACTGCCTGTATTTTGGATAAAGGCAACTGCCGTTATCCTCAACCACCTGTAGATCTAATGTATTTTTTTTTAAAGTCCTTCTGCCTGTTGGGCAGCCAATGGATTGTAGGTGGGCAGAAGTAGAATTTGGGAAGCTAGTTCAGGGGAGAGGTACGTGTGATGTGACTAGGGGTGGAAGAGGTGAGAAGTGGGTGAGTTGGGAGGTCTGTTGAAGACAGAGTTGAGGTTGTGCTAAAGGATTGGCTGTGTGGGGTAAGGAAATGAGAGCCAAGGAGGGTCAAGTGGACACTCTCCAGCTAGGTCTCTTCACGGGGAGTGGCGGGAGCATGAGCTCTGCCCCTAAGTACACTGTTCTCTCTCAAGGTTATAAACCCAATGAAGGGAAACGAGGGGATGCTTGTGAAGGCGACAGTGGGGGACCATTTGTCATGAAGGTAAGTGCTGCTAAAGGCCAGGAACTGGTGGGAAGATCTTCCGGGGGTGGGGCTGAGTAAGGAGGAAGTGTTCTCAGAAATAGTTGCCCAACCGGGTACTGGACTTAAGTTCATGCCTTGGACTCACCCTCTTGGAAACCCCATATTTCTTCCTCAGAGCCCCTTTAACAACCGCTGGTATCAAATGGGCATCGTCTCCTGGGGTGAAGGCTGTGACAGGGATGGAAAATATGGCTTCTACACACACGTGTTCCGCCTGAAGAAATGGATACAGAAAGTCATTGAGAAGTCTGGAGGTTAGGAGGCTGCTCACATTCTAGGCTCCTCACTGCAAAAATCACAGAAACCAATCCAGTGGAAGATTTATTTTTGTGGTGTGTTCCTAAAACGATATAGTTCTCAATAAAAGTGTCTGTCAACAAGCCTCCATGCTCCCAGTGCTATTCGTGGGCAGCTCAGAGTGAGCCAGCGTGACCGGATAAACAGGACTTAGGGAGGCCACCACTCCTAGAATGGGGTGGGGTGGGGATGTGGGGGGTGAGAGGGGCAGGTGGCAGGGAGGTGGTGGCCTGAGGGGCTCAGCACTGAAAATGCTCCAGACTCAGGGCCTTGGTGGGATACCTCATTTAATGCCCATAAGAGGTAGGTGAGGAAATAGACTAGAAGCATCCTGTCCGAGTTCACATAGCTGAGAAGGGTTAAAGTTGGACTTGAAACACAGAAGACACTGAAGCCTGTGCTTTCACTTGCTCAGCTGTGGGGGCGGTACGGCACTCGTCCCAGGACCCCAGAAGAGGTAGTGGAAGGCCAGAGCAACAAGGGAGAAGTAGGTACGTTTCTTTAGTGCCTACATCCTTCTGCATGTCATTAAAATGACATCAGACTTAATGCCTCCAAAAAGGAGTACTTTAAGTGCCTTCATCTGGGAGTATGTGGGATATGGTGGTTAGGCATGTGGCCCGGTGTCAGACTGCCTAGGTTCGTATCCTGGCTACAACTGTAAAAGGGACAAGTCAGCTGACCACCTCGAGCCTGTTTCCTTACATATAAGATGTACAGAAGGACATTCTTTATCTAATAAGGTCTTGAGGATTAAATTAGGTAATTCACATAATGTACTTGGCAAAACGCCCAATACCTGGTAAGCTGCCCATAAGTCACCGCTGCTTTTATTCTCACTACTGCCTGGCATGGCAGCATTCCTACTTCCCTCCTCTGGCGCCTACAGATGGCATGCTGGTGCAGCTGTTGCTTCCTGGAATTTCTACTTCCATTGAGAAGCCAGTTGCTCAGGTCTGTAACTGCTAAGAAATGGGACCTAGAGGGTATGCATAAGTGGATTCATAAAGGGTAGGGACAAATATAAAAGTCCTAAGAGTCACAGAACCTAAAGCTGCCCCGTCAGCGCATCCTTCGAGGTTGCTACTGGCTGAGGGGGTGCGGCTCTGACACACTGCTGCCCTTCCAGGGCTCCCTCCCCCCCCATTTCCAGCTGCACCTCGGCCTCCTGCCATTTCTGTTAGGTACCTTCATGACTCGGGAGCAAGGCACCACAGTGCTACAGGTGCCACACTGTTTCAGCCGGCATGAAATGCTGATCACTGGATAATTCTCTGGAGGACTGTGTTGAAGGTACCCTCATCCCTGAGCTTGGGGGTGAGGTGGGGGAAGAGCATGGATGCCGCCATGATTACCTCTTGGCCTTGAATCTTCGACCAAGATCTTTAAACTTCATGGGTTAACATGGGAAGGGATGGAAGTATACACTTTTACCCACTTCCCTCCCTCTTTGTTTTCTTTTCCCATTTTTCAATACATCAAGGAACAGAGATCAGACCTCTGAGTTCTCTGCCCTTGTTACTTGGTTCTGGCCAAGAATCAGGGTAAAAACCGGGGATTCAGTGCGTCTGCAGGACCTCGGCAGCCCAGAGCTTTAACCACAGTGGGGGGGGGGGGGGGGGGGAGTGTAGAGCGGGGAAGCACAGGGATTAAGAATTAGAATATTCTGGCCCCGCTTTTGAAACAAGGGTGCAGGCTCTCAAGGTGGCTTCCCTCCAACACAGCTGTAAGCACTGCAAGTTCCGGACCCAGGCACTCTCTCCACACGTGTTGTCCTAGCATAGCAGCTAAATGAACTCCTCCATCTTCTTCCCAGAATGCCTACTCCCACGTTCCTGCTTCAAGGAAAGGCACGGGGGGGGGGGGGGGGGGGGGGGGGGGGGGGGAGGTGATTTCAGGCAGCACAGGGGCCACCTGAGAAACATGACTAGAATCAACAGGGGATTCACTTTCTGTCAACCTTTTGTTTCTTGAGCGCCAGCTGAGTAAGACAGTCTAGAAGAATTCCTTGACCCTTGTGGTTGCCCATCTTTATCCAGAGCCTTTTGGTCCTGAGTTTTTCTGACTATGGAGGGAGATCCTGGCGGATTTATCCTGGATGTGACTCCTCTGTTCACTTTCTGGTCCTCACTCAGCCTGAGCGGGAAGCAACAATGGGTCTCAACTCAGGCCCCCAAACCAGGCGGGGAGCTCCTGAGCACCCCCATCCTCCTTCAGTCAGAGCCCCCAAGTCCAGTGTCTGTGTGGAAGGCACTGCTGCCTGGCCCGGGCCCCAGGTCACATGCAAGGCGGCAGGAAGCCTGGGAGCCCCTGGAGCCATGGGGCTGATGGGAGGAAGTCATGACCAGAACCCTCCGGAAGCTGCAAGCGGAAGGCAGGAACAGGGCATCACTCCTACTCAGGGTAGAAGCACAAGTCTGTGCGCCCATACAAGGCGGTGCTCCTTAAGCAGGACTTACTCATGTTTGGCTGCTGGCTGGCCAGTCCCAAGGACAGATGACAGAGCTGCCCAGGCAGGAGCATCTTGGGAGACTGTTCTAGTTAATGCAAACTTTATTTATAAAAGACTCTTAAATTAGTTGTATCATGCCATGCATTCATACAGAATACAGTGACCCTTCAGGGCTACAGGGAGAAGAGATCACAGACTCAAAAGGAAAACTAGTCAAGAGTTTCTAATAGTTAAAAGCTAGGAAAGATCAGGACAACTTTACAAATGAGCAGTTAGAAATAAAAGACCAAGGCTACGGAGACTAGTCGGAGCTGAGCGGAGGGCAGCTGTTTACAAGTCTGTACACTAAACTACGACACAGACAGTCTTCCAGAGGCAGGACGCTGGCGGAGCAGCGGAGCGCGTGGGAGGCCCGCGGTGGGCACATCCAGGCAGTCTGTGTGCCAGGCCCGCCGAGCCCCGGTGACCAGGAGGACCCCGAGTTGAGTGAGCTGGAGCTGCGGGGCACGGGGCCGGGGCCACTTCACTTGCGGCTGCTCTTTATTCTCTCCAGTCTCTTTTTCAAGTCATCAATGTTGGCTGTGGAGGACGAGGATGTGGTCACACTTCCTGAAGAGTGAGTCTGGTTAGAATCCAGGTCTGAGTGCTGGTGCTGCTCCCGGGACTCCCGGAGCTGAGAGAGTTTGCTGTGCAGCATGTCCGTGGAAGAGGCGACGGGGGGGACTGCTGGTTTGGAGAGCAGAGAGGTCAGCGGGGGCCGCTCGTCCTGCTGTGGAGAGAAGGACACAGTTGGCAAAGTGGGTCGGTCTGAAGCTCGGGAGCAGCAGGGGTCGGCCTGGCCTTGACCCACCCAAAGGACCGAGGCCTACCTTCGTATTATCCAGACCACATCGCTGTCGGAGGATTTTGAGCCTCTCCAGGTAGACGGACGGTCCCACCTCCTCTCCATTGGTGTTACCTATGGAGGACACTGTGCTTGTGGGAGCGGGCATACACGAGACCTCCGTCTGAGGGGAGATGCCTAGAGATGAAATGTGGAAAGGACACTCAAATGTACACACGTCCCCTTCTAGACTGCCCAGTTAACCTGCCACCACAGGGAAAGATCTGGGGGCTTGGATATCACCACTGTAAGGACTAAAGAAGCCACAGGAGTTCCTCTGGAGTTGGTGGTAAAAGGGGCTCTGAAATACCCAAGACAAGCTGAGTGAGAACTTGAAGAGACAACAGAGAAGAGCAGAATATAGGCTGGGCCGCCTGTCTACACCCTGGATATGTGCGGCGTGGGGGAGGGGGGGTTGTACTCTGTCATCCTGCCACTGACCTGGGGAATCCAAAAGCCTATGCTACGGTGTCCAGCTGAAGAAGCTCAGGACTTTACATGCTGGCAACAATTAGACTAGGTTTGGACCAGGTGATACACAGAGGGAAGTGCTTATTCAAAACCAGGGAAGACAGCAAGGAGCTCAAGGCCACAGTGTGTTCATGGGGAAGACGCAGAAATGCAGGTGTCCAACAAACATAAAAGAGAGGGACAGGAACGGGCTCACAGGTCACTCCCAGCATGGAGAACAAGATTCTGGCAGCAGAGGGGAAGAACCAGAAAAATCCATCCACCAGTTCTTGAAATTTTGAGAAGGAACAATTACAAAACATAGGCATTTTAAACACCCAAATTAGTATCAAAACGCATTATATAAGCCAAAAAGGTAAGATCTTGGGAAGAAAAACTGCCTTATGGTAAACCGAAGAGCAGCAGGATACTCTACAGGAAAAAAGAAATCCTTAATGTAAACATATGGAGGATACTCTGACCAGGTGTCCATGAATGAGAAAGGGAGTGAGAGACAGTAGTGATGGGTGTCTGAATACTCTCCACACGCAACCACTCCACAATCAGTGGGGTCACACACTTGTGCTGCAAATGTCCTATTTAGGCCCAAAGTATCAGTCAAATGTCGGATGTCACCAGAAAGGGCTGCAGAAGTGAGAAAAGGGGCCCCTACCTCGATCAAGCAAACCATGTATGTCCGCTTACCTCCTCTAACATGCCATGCAGTACAGCAGTTGTTAGGTGAACTGTTCGTGTCTATCTCTGCCCTTGTGGACTTTAAATTCTAGCAGAGTTTTTGGTTTGTTTGCTTTTTAAAGATTTTACTTATTTGAGAGAGGGCACAAGAGAGAACAGTGAGCACAAGTGGGGACAGAGGCAGAGGGAGCAGCAGACTCCCTACTGAACAGGGAGCCAGATACGGCCTCGATCCCAGGACCCTGAGATCATGATCTGAGCCAAAGGCAGAGGCTTAACCGACTGAGCCACCCAGGAGCCCCATTTTTTTAAAAAAATTCATTTATTTATTTATTCGTGATAGACACAGAGAGAGGGAGAGAGGCAGAGACACAGGAGGAGGGAGAAGCAGGCTCCATGCAAGGAGCCTGACACGGGACTTGATCCCGGGACCCCAGGATCGCGCCCTGGCCTAAAGGCAGGCGCTAAACCACTGAGCCACCCAGGGATCCCTTTTTAAGATTTTATTTACCAGCAGAGGTTTTTGTCTGTTTGCTGCCTGGCACACAGCAGGCATTCAACAGGTACTCCTGAATGACAGGAATGAAAGCTCATCCTTTTTTTTTTTTTTTTTTTTTAATTTATTTTATTTATTCATGAAAGACACACACAGAGAGAGGCAGAGACACAGGCAGAGGGAGAAGCAGGCTCCATGAAGGGAGCCTGATGTGGGACTCGATCCTGGGTCTCTAGGATCACGCCCTGGGCCTAAGGCAGGCGCTAAACCGCTGAGCCACCCAGGGATCCTGCTCATCCTAATGTTAAAGTGAAACATTACTCCCCTATAGTGAAAAAGTCAGTGTCTGCAAATTACTGCTCACAGGAGCTAGAGACAAACAGCAGACCCTGGAGATGTCAATTTTAGAAAACAGCTATTGGGGCACTTGGGTGGCTCAATTGGTTAAATGTCTGCCTTCGGCTCAGGTCATGATCCCGGAGTCCTGGGATCAAGCCCCACATTGGGCTCCCTGCTCAGGGGGGAGCTTAGTTTTCTGTCTCCCACCCTGCTCATGCTGTATCTTTTTTTTTTTTTTTTTGCTGTATCTTGCTCAAATAAGAAAGAAAAGAAAGAAAAGAAAGAAAAGAAAGAAAAGAAAGAAAGAAAGGAAAGAAAGGAAGAAAGAAAGAAAGAAAGAAAGAAAGAAAGAAAGAAAGAAAGAAAAGAAAGAAAAGAAAGAAAGAAAGAAAGAAAAGAAAAAGAAAGAAAGAGAAAGAAAGAGAAAGAAAAGAAAGAAAAGAAAGAAAGAAGCTGTCAAGAGCCTTAAACCAAAAGAAAGACCTCTGGGATGTCTGAGTGGCTCAGCGGTTGAGCGTCTGCCTTCAGCTCAGGGCGTGATCTCAGGGTCCGGGATCCAGTCTCGCATCAAGCTCCTTGTGGGGAACCTGTTTTCCCTCTGCCCGTGTCTCTGCCTCTCATAAGTAAATTAAAAACAAAACCAAAAAACTTTAAAACCAGAAAAAAAGACCCCTGTCACCATCCAGAGTAGAGCTCTCACGTCCTACATTTAGTTCTTTTGGGAGTCCCTGAAATTCCCACTCTTACCGTCTTGAATTTGTTTGCCTATAAAACCGTGCTTCTTTGTTGTTTTCAGATTCTAATCAGGTTCCCTCTCACCATGTATCTTGCTAGGCTGAAACTTCAGTTGTGTTCTTATTTTTCTTTTGTTTTTAACACCTGAAATTATGCTTCTTCAAGATTTAAGAGTCTTTTCCTTGAGGTGTAATGAGCAGAATTTCTACATATGGATGGCATGCTACATATGGATATACCATATGTTTGATCAAGGGGTTGGGGGGTAGGATGCAAATTTTAAGAAAGGTCTGAGACTGGTGTTTGAACAAAGATCTGAAGGAAGAAAGGACTAGTTACAAGGCTATCTTGGGGAAGAGCATTCTACATGTAAGAAACAGCTGTTGCAAAGGCCCCAAGCAGGTGCGTGCCTGGTATGTTCCAAAACAGCAAGGAGGCCAGTGGGGGCTGGAGTGGAACAGGAGTCAGAGCGAGTGGCAGGAGATGTAGCTCTCGAGGGGTCAAGGGGCCTTATGATGTAGGCCCTTGTAGGCCTCTGTAAGGCCTTTTGCTTTTGCTTATATAGAGCCTTTGGAAAATGTTGGAGGAGCATTGTTTTGATGCTATGAATGGAAAGAATTATGGGAAGACACAGTAGAAGCAGGAGAACAGTGCCACAAACCAGGTGAGAGATGATGATACTCATGCCAAGGAAGTGGCAGTGAAGGTCATGAGAAGTGTGTGAGGATTCTGCACATGGTTTGCAGGCAGAGCCAAAAGATTTCCTGACTGAGGGGAAGACATGACTGAAAGAAAGGCTTTGGGTCTAAGCAACGGAGGTGCCATCATCTGAGATGGAGAAGAATGCTAACGGAGCAGGTTTTGGAGGAATGGTTGCAGATTGAAGCCTGTGGAACGCCAACAGTAAGAGTTCAGGGAGAGGAAGAATCAGAGAGGCCAAGTAGGAAGAGGCCAGGAAGGCCAGGTAGGAAGAAACCAAGAGAACAGGGACAACCGGAAGCACAGGGCAGAAGTGGTTTCAAGGATAAGGCGCACTGCCCTTGTCAAACACTGGCAATGGGTCAAGTCAGGTGACAGAGTTGGCCACTGTTGCAGCAACGTAAACACCACTGGTGACCAGCAAGTACCGAGGAGCATAGGTATAAATTTAAACCAATCAAAACCTCTAGTTCCAGAGCTGGGAGCTATTTTGAGCTCCTTCCTGTAGCCACTGGAGGAAGCCATACCTGTAGATGCGGGAATGCGGCCTTTGCCCTCCCTCTCCATCTCAATCACCCGAAGGCCTCTCTCAACATAACTCTGGAAGAACTGGGAGGAATTTTTCAGAAATGGTTCAATGTCAGCATCTGAATATTTCTTCTTATATTCGTACAACTCTGCTAGGCCCTGGTTACCAAGAAAAAGGAAGAGCGGGGAGACATTAGTCGGTGACCCTTCTCCCTTAAGCAGATGCCTGCTTGGCTTGCCCCTTCCCCTCTCACCTCTTTAGTGTTTTCTTTAGAGCCAATCTTCTTAAAAATCTCAGCTAAGAAATCATTCACTTTGGCCTTTGATGATTTTTCATCCTGTGGTTAAAAGACACAAAGGACTGGCTAGACTTGAGTTATTAATCAGGAACCCACAACTGGGTAAGAACTGAAGAGGTCTCAAAATCCAGACTTACTGGAATGTTCCTGTGGTAACAGCACCCGTGTCTGCAGCAAAAAACCCTAACATTCTGGTCACTAAATGCCTCCAGTCGAAGGTTTTCAACTAAATTAGCGAGAAAGGACCTGGCCCCTTTCTTCTTAAGTAGAGCTCACAGTGGATTTACCTGACAACCTTTGGTTGTGTGGTAACCACACCATTATAACTAGTTCATATTTGAAAACCTCAAGGTGGAAATGGTCACAACACAGCAGCAGGAGAGCGACTGGCCCATCCCCGAGCCTTCACCTTAGACCCTGAGAGGGTGGGCTTTAGTGCTTATGCCTCTGACAAGATCACCACCCTCAGTCAGGACACTTACTATTCGAGATGCTCCCTTTTCTGTTTCCTTATCAGACTTGCTCCCTGTCTGGTCCATGCTGTGCTTCATCATCCGGCAGAGGTGGGCCTCCAGCTCAGACTCGTTCTTGTTGTCAATCATTGTTAGGTGGTCTAGGATCTGAGGGAGACACATGCAGATTCAGATGACGGTGATGCCATATCCATGTAGTTCTCCTTAAGCTCTCTCAGGGACCAGCTGCTGTTCTCACTTACCTTGGGCCCTTTTAATTTGCATAATGTGTGCAGCAGTGTCTTTAGGGTCCTTATGGGAAATTCACTTTTGCATTGCTTCAGTTTCTCTTTGGGGAAGACTTTCATGAAAATGTGTATGTCCAGAAGAATTCTGTCCAGATTAATGCTGTTGATGGTATCAGGCAAGAGTCGAACCATTCTCCAGAGACACTATTGAAAAAAGAAACAAAAGTTAGCAAGAGTGGCTAAAGAATAAAGATAATTCCTGTCACCATTCACCTGCCCTAGGCTCTGGGGTCACTTCTGAAAGGCAGTCAGAGAAATAAGTGTGGAACATCACCATGTCTTTTGAGTTCAGCTGCTAAAACATGAACAATTTCACTCCAAGCATGTCACTGGTTAGTGTGTGACAAGCCATCCATGTAATCATCCCCACACCTCCCTCCCACTACCTGGAGATGGGCCTTAAATGGTGAGAAGATATGGAGAACTGGGTGTGGGACCTGAAAGTAGAGTAGTTCATACAGCTTAACCAAATCTACTCCAAGGAGACAAACTCTATTACAGTGTAATAACAATATTATAGCGGTACTGAAATGTTCATCCGGGGTCTTCTATCAAAGAGGGCTATTCATATCTATTTCCCAAAAAAAGGAATAAAATTTGTCTCATGAAACTAATTGTCTTTTGCTTTTAAGGACAGTTGTCTTTCCCTTTTAACTGTTTGAGGCCAAGAACTGTTCAGGCTTGAGCTTGGGGTGTAAACTGGAGACCAAGTATATTTTTCAGTTGTGCCTTGGTTGATTTAACTCTACGTCTTACTTTCAATCCCTCTTTCCCCATACTTTAACAAAGTATTGCATCTTTGACAGAAAAGAGATCAAATTATTTGCACTTTACCTTCATTACAAGCTCTGAGAATTTGGGAGAACTGGCTGTTGCTAGCAGGCTGTCTTGGAGCAAAACAAGTAGGGCACTAGAAAAGACATCCCAATACAACAGCATTAATAAGTTTCAAACATGCATTCCAATTAAAATCAGTAATTGAAAGGCCAAGTGTAAATATTCTGTATCCACCTAATAAAGTGAGAGCACATGGATCAGGACCATCTCTGATTGCCTGATATTCAGCTGTGAAGAAAATAAACCAGTCTTTTAAGCTTCCTGTTACCACATGGCAAATGGGAAAGCTCCTTACTCTACTTTTCACTGTCACTGGTCGCTAAGAAAGAAATGCACCTGAAGTGTACATGAAATGGCGAGGTAACCAACAAACACTACAGTCCTATTCTAGAAAACTCACTATGCTGGCTGGCTTACTGAGTTGTTACTAGTTTTAACTGCTATCTCAGGTTGGAACACTTTTTTGGTTCATGAGGAAGGGAAGAGTAATAAATCAACTTAACTAGGCAAACCTAAAGTTCTAATTGGTCTAGTGACTTTGGTTTCCATGGGTAGACAAAAGAGGTTGTTCCAAGCTCTAATGGTGAGATTATAGTTATACCTCAGGATATTGGTCTGGTCTGACTTCTCCAGCACCTTCACCACCAAGAGGTTCACAGAGCGGATCACCTGTTGTCCTTCCTCTAGATCTTCAATCCGAGAGTCCAGCATTAAGGTGATGAGGCCATGCATCAGGTCTTTCAGTACCCCTGTGGAGGCCTCCCGGGCAAGGCTCTCTATCTGAAACAGCTATCCAATCATACTTGTGTTAAAGTGGTATGGAACCCAGTGTACAGAGCAAGGAAGATATGTTCACTAACATAGGTGGGTGGCACATTCTAGCAAAAAATTATGTATTTTAAAAACTTCAGGGGCACCTGGGTGGCTTAGATGGTTAAGCGTCTGACTTCGGCTCAGGTCATGATCCTGGGGTCCTGGTATTGAGCTCCTGCATCAGGCTTCTTGCTCAGTGGGGAACATGCTTCTTCTTCTCTCTCTGCCCCTGCCCGCCCTCCCCCTTGTGCTCTTCTCTCTCAAATAAATAAAATCTTAAAAAAAAAATTTTTTTCAGAGTATTTGGAGAAAAAAAAATCATCAGACTCCCTCAAACCTCCAGAAATAGCCAAAATTAACTGGAGTGCTTCCTTCCTTCCTGTTATAAAAGTACTTTTAGTGTGAGAAGTTATCTGTGACAATGCAGCCAGGGCCTACCATGCCTGATGAAGACACTGGCAGGAAGCAGAATTCTAGGTAGTATATAAGTAAGCATTCTATTTTGTACCCGAACAATAAGGCAAGCTGGAGTGTCACCCAACATCCAGTGAAAGTAGTAAATTACATGTAAAACCCTGTAAGTGACATGGGACTTGCTGGAACTACACTGACTCAGGCTTTAGAACCCAGACAGGATGAGACTGAAGGGAAGCTCATGTTCTGCAGATGTGGCCTTACCGAAATCATGTTGCCAATGATACAGCTATACAGCTTGATGATCTCATCTTTCTCCAATTTCTCATCGGCCATATGTGTATTGTAGATGAGTCTTAGTTGCATGAACGTGGCTATCAGAAATTGATCAATATGGCCAGACATCGCTTCAGCTTTGTCTTCCTGTCTCAGGACCTCATCAATCTGGTAACAAAAACCCCAAGATATAGTCTCCAAGTGTCATATTTTTAAGTAGTAGGAAAATATACTTATAAGGATGTCTCTGTAATATTTATTTGCAAAGCACTTATATCTTACCTTGAAAAAAATCCAGTCACTTTACATATAAATAAATAGTCCTTAGGGAGTCTAACATTTAGCACATGTTTATTGAGCAAGAGACTGTTAGGTCAATTAGTCACAGAGCCTATTCTAAAAGGTTCACTATCTAGATCAGGGAATATAATCCCAATGTTTAAATGTCTCATCTATTAAAGTGTTTTAATTCCCATTATATCTCATTTGATCATCCAACAGCTCTGAGAAGTAGTAAGGTTAAGTAAGATCTCCATTTATCAGATAAGTAAAATAAAGCTCAGAAAGATCAGACTACTTAGTCCAAACTCAAAACTCAGGTTTCCAACATCCTGATCTGGTGTTCTTTTTGCTTTGGACCATTGGCTGTCTCTAATCATAAAATATACTGCTATGGGAAAAAATGTATTTCCTATTCACTACTGTAAAAATATCCTTATGATTACATAAATAATTCCTGGAGACAAGCACGCTAATTTTCAACGACCATCGTTTCATGCAGGGGTGTCCTACTGTGCAATTCCAGGGAGCAGCATGGAGACAGACTGCAGTGTGAACAGTGCCCCCTGGTGGTGTGGAAGCCAGTGGTCCTACTTCATTGATAACTATGCATGTTTAGACTCTGTAAGTACACACAGTTTTATACGACGAGTTGTTTAACAATGCTGCTTCAACACCAACACCATAAAAAATACTTTTTTCTTCCCCCAGGGGGGAGCTTACTTTTTTTTCTAAGATAATTAACATTAATGCCTGGTCAACATCTTTCATGTTCACAGAATCAAGCATACTTGCACACATAAACGAGGTCAAGGTTTAGGGCATTGTTTATTCTACCAGAGGATTATAGTACATACATGTCTCTGCATCTAGCTTTCCTAGCTCCACAGAATATTATGAAAATCCCCAAAGGCCACAAGAATAGCTCTATTTAAAATAAAATAAAAAGCTCTATTTTTAAAGCCTACTTAATAGTCCACATAGGCATGTACCAAAATTTACTCAATCATTCCCTTACCAAACTTTCAATGTGTTTCCAGTTTGGTTATTTTATTTACTATAAATAATGTTACAATAAACATCTCTGTATATGTATCCTAACACACTTGTGTTTATCTATCTAAAAGAAAGAGTCCCAGGAGTATAGTTTTTTAGTCTGAAGAAGACTACAATTATGGTATAATAGATATTACCATGTTGTTCTCGTTAAAAGACACATTTAATTCACATTTCTATGTTTGTTTTTTTAAAGATTTTATTTATTTATTCATAGAGACACACACAGAGAGAGAGGCAGAGACACAGGCAGAGGGAGAAACAGGCTCCATGCAGGGAGTCGCATGTGGGACTCGATCCCAGGTCCCCAGGATCACACCCCAGGCTGCAGGTGGCACTAAACTGCTGCGCCACTGGGGCTGTCCTACATTTCTATGTTTAATGTATGAGTACTATTTTTACAGAATCCCTATCAACTGTGTGTTATTACTTTTTGTCACTCTGAGGCAGAAAGTGCTTATTATTACATTAATTTGTACTTTGTGACAGAGGAGGGCCTGGACCCCTTTTTATGTTTTTACTGGCTTGGCTGTTTGGAGATATTCCATGATTTGCCTATTCACATCCTTTGGTCATTTTTCTGTTGGGTTCTCCATTTCTCATAAAAATTCATAAGAGCTCTGTTTCCTGTAATTATTAATCCTTTGTTGGTCATATGGGATGCAAATATATATCACAATATACCACCTGTTCATTGACAGTATATGGTAGATTTCTCCAGATTAAAATCTTAAAAATTTTGTATGATCAAATGTCTTATTCTGTTCTGGGTTTCCTTGTTTTTTAATGGTCTCCCCAAATTCTCTGGTTATTTAAAAAAATTTGGGCAGGGGGAATCAATTGTTTTAAATTTCCACAGGGTTACAAGGGTCTTATTCTTTTTCAATCTCTTCCTCCTCTGTAGTTGGTTCCTTCCTCATTCCTGACACTTAGATTTTTGTTCTCTCATCAGGCTAGTAAGGAATTTATTTTGTTTTACGAGGAACAAATTTAGATTTATTATTTTAAAAATCCATTTCATGAATTATAGTTTATCTCCTACTTTTAAATTTCTTTGGATTTATTTTTTATTTTTCTAATTTCTGGTATGTACTGAGTTCCTTTATTTTAGCCTCTCTTCAATAATAAATTCATTTCAGGCAATATATTTTTCTGAGGTCAGTAGTTTCAGTAGAGTTTTAGAGAGAAATGCTTTCCTATTCACTATTAAGATTTTTGGGGGACGGCTCCTGGGTGGCTCAGTCTAGCCTCAGACTCGATTTTGGCTCAGGTCATGATCTCAGGGTTGTAAGATCAAGCCCTGAACTGGGCTTCACGCTCAGCAGAGAGCCTGCTTGGGATTCTCTCCCTCTGCCAGCCCCGCCACCTCCACCCCTGTCATTCTCTCAATCAAATTAACAATCTAATTTTTTTTTTTTAACAATCTATATTGTTAAAAATAAAGAGTTGTGGGTTTTTTATTTTGGATCAAAGGGTTAGTCAGGAGCATGTTTCATACTTTTCCAAGTATTTTTTGTGACATTATTTATTAAAAAAATTTGTTGGTCAGTATATCTTTATCATAGCATTTGTTAAGATATGAAAAAGTATACACATTTTCAGAGACTATAAAATTCTCTTCACAGATATATATATCAAATCTGGTATATATGTTTACTAATATTTTTTTAAAGAAGATTTATTTCAGACGGAGAGCACATGAGTGGGGGGGTGTTGGGACAGAGGGAGAGGGAGACAAGCGGACTCCTTGCTCAGCAGGGAATCTGACGTGGGGTTTCATCCCAGGACCCTAGGATCATGACCTGAACCGAAATCCAGAGTCAAATGCTTAAATAACTGAGCCACTCAGATGTCCCACTAATATTCTTTATTAAGCTTTAACTTTAATGTGATACAACATACAAATCCTAAGAATACAAATTTTTTTTTTTTTTTTTATGATAGTCACAGAGAGAGAGAGAGAGAGAGACACAGGCAGAGGGAGAAGCAGCCTCCATGTAGGAAGCCTGATGTGGAACTTGATCCCAGGACTCCAGGATCACGCCCCAGGCCAAAGGCAGGCTCAAATACTGCTGAGCCACCCAGGTGTCCCCTAAGAATACAACTTAACGAAATTCTATGCCTATGCATCCGGACATCTGCCATTGAGGACAAGCTATAGGACACCCAAAGCATCCTAAAGCTCTCTTCCTGTCCCCCATGCTGGTACCTTGCCTTCCACAAGGGGTTACTATTCTTTCTGGGTTTTCCTTTTATTTATTTATTAAAAAACAAAACAAAACAAAACCCACTATTCTGACCTCTAAACTGGTAAGAATTATTTAATTCCTATGTCCCTATTTTTCATCTACTACATCTGTCCCAATTGTCTTAATCTGTAACTTGTCTTTTCTTTTTTTTTTTTTTTTTTTTTTTTTTTAAGTATACTTCACAACCAATGCGGGGCTTAAACTCATGACCTTAGATTAAGAGTCACATACTCAACCGAGAGCCAGCCAGCCAGCCAGGCACTCCACTTGTCTTTTAATTTTGTTACAAACAAGAGTATCTTGGGATAAGAGGAAGTTTTTAGAAATTTTAATGTAGTAAAAGATTTCTATTTTTTCCTTATATTCTTTGTGTCTAGTTTAAAAAGAAATCCTTACATAATGTGAAGTAAAAAATGTTCTCCTATTAAGTTTTCCTTTTCACATCTAGGTCTTTAATTCATCTGAAATATAGTTTGGTGCAGGAAATAGCAATCTAATAATACTGTTGTTCCCATGGAAAATAACTAGTCCTAGCACCATTTACTGATTAATCTAGGTTTTACCAAGTGATTTTTAATCACTTGGTGTTAAGTTTCCTATAGCTGTGAGTCTATTTCTGGACTCTGTTCCATCTCAGTGGTTGAGCTGCTTGTCTGGGCCAATACTACACACTATCTTAGTTACAGTGGCTCTGTAGCCAAAGGTGATGCTAGTGATAGAAGCCCTCCACTATGTCCTCATTTTGAAAAAGTCTTAACTTGACTTTGCAATTTTTTTTTTTAAAGATTTCATTTATTTATTCATGAGAGACAGAGAGAGAGAGAGAGAGAGAGAGAGAGAGGGGCAGAGACACAGGCAGAGGAAGCCTGATGTGGGACTTGATCCCGGGACTTCAGGATCATGCCCTGGGCCAAAGGCAGGCGCTAACCACTGAGCCATCCAGAGATCCCAACATTGCTATTTGTAAGCCCTTTTATCTCCCATATAAATTTAAGAATCTGCTTCACAACTGCAGAAAACTGTTGAGATTTGATTAGAATGGCTTTGATTTGATAGGTTAATTTGAGAACTGGTAACTGACAACCCCGAATCCTGTGAACATAGTATACTTCCATTTATTTGGAAATTCTCTAATATCATTCAATTTTCTCTGTAAAGATCTTATATAGAAAATGCCTGATTTATTCCTAGCCACTTAAACATTTTTGTTACTGAGAGTTTTATTTTTATCTCTTAATTTTCTTATGACAGTAAAAATATATGTAATATAAAATTACCATTTTAGCCATTTTAAAGTATATAATACAACAGCATTACATCACAGTGTTATGTAAGCATCACCACTATTTCCAAAACTTTGCTATCATCCTAAACAGACTCCATATTCCTTAAATAACTCTCCATTCCTGTCTCCCTGGCCCTGGTATCCTCTATTCTACTTTCTATCTTCATGGATTTGCTTATTCTAGATACCTCAAATATGTGGAATCATACAGTATTTGTCCCTTTGTGCTTGATTTATTGCACACAGCATAATGTCTGCAAGGTTCATCCATCTTATAGCATACATCAAAATTTCATTCATCTTTATGGCTGAATAATATTCCATTGTATGTACATTCCACATTTTGTTCATTCACCTGTTGATGGACTCTTGTTTTCCACCTTTTGTCTGCTGTGAATAATGCTCCTATAAACACTGGTGCACAACTATCTGTTTGGGTCCCTGCTTTCTGGGAGTGGAATTGCTGGATCTTATTGTAAGTCTATGTTTAACTTTGTGAAGAGCCACCAGACTGTTTTCCATAGTGGTTGCACCATTTTATGTCCTCACCAGCAATGCAACACAGGCTCTCATTTCTCTACATCCTTGCCAACATGATTCCCATTTTTAGAAAAAAAATCCTAATGGGTGTGAAGTGGTATCTCATTGTGGTTTTGATCTGCATTTCCCTAATGACTAGAATGGCAAACAACTTTTCATGTGTGTTTACTAGCCATCTGTGTATCTTCTTTGGAGAAATGTCAGTTTAAGTTCTTTGCGCCCCCCCCACCCCCCCTTTTTGTGGTTGGTTGTAGTTCTTTCTGTGTTCTGGATATTAATCTTATATCAGATATATAATTTGAAAATCTTTTCTCCCATTCCGTGGGATGTCTTTTTACTCTCTTGTTAGGGACCTTTGATGCATTAAACTTTTAAATTTTGATGAAAGTTCAATTTAATTATTTTCTCTTTGTTGCCATTGCTTTTGGTGTCATACCCAAGAAATCACTGCCAAATCCAGTAACATGAAGATTTTTCCCTAATTTTTTTAAGGTTATTATAAAAGAGGCATGATGAAAGATTTCACAACTTCACTGGAATGGGCAGCTTCACACAATGCCATCTCAGTAATGATTTATTTCAGTCTACATACTTTCTGAGAATGTTACCATCTCTAAATAAGAAATAATCCTTGGAACACTTGGGTGGCTCAGTTAGTTAAACTTCTGACTCTTGATTTTGGTTCAGGTCATCTCAGGGTCATGGGACTGAGTTCCGTGTTGGGCTCTGTGCTCAGCAGGAAGTGTGCTTCAGATTCTCTCCCTCTGCTTGCTCTCTTTCTCAAATAAATCAACCAAGAAAGAAAAGAGAAAGAAAAGAAAGAAAAAGAAAAGAAAGAAAGGGGGGAGGAGGGAGGGAGAGAATTGTTTTCCTTGAGTTTTTTCTGGAAGCAAAATGCCTCCTTCGGTTGCAGTTGGCTGTACTCCTTTCAACCAACACTTGGTCAAAGAGGGAAAGAAACTTTCTTAATGCCTGTCCTGCCATGACTCTGGCCACCAGAGTTCATACTCTGCTCTTGAGCTGCCACTGCCACAAGAAGACCCTTCTCCCCATATTTTCTTCTAAGAGTTTATAGCTTTAGCTATTATATTTGTCTTTGATCCATTTTGAGTTAATTTTTTTATATAGCATAAGAGTCCAACTTCATTCTTTTACACGTGGATATCGATTTTTCTGGCATCATTTGTTGAGAAGACTGTTCTTTCCCCACTGAATGATCTTGTCACCCTTGTCATTCAGACCACTAATATGGTTTCTGCAGTGATCATCCTCTCCCTTCAGTCCATCTACTCAATTTTAAAATTCTGAAACCATGTTTTTTTTTTTCTTTTGCCAGAATCTTTATATGTAATAATAAGTCCTCTTTTTATTTTTCTTTATTATTTTATTTTTTTAATAAGTCCTCTTTAAGTACTCTTCCCACACCTTATTCTCCCTTCCCCTGTGGTCATCTTGTCCCCTCCAGCAATTCCATTGTGCTAAGAGATTACCATTCTGTTTTTTTTTTTTTTTTTTTTTTCTTCCCAGTTACTGAGTCTCTTATGGTGTGGTTCATTATTATTCTAACCTAGTCAGGATTCACTCTTGGGTCTGCCTTTGGAAAGCCTCAATTTTGGCAATCTGAGAATGGGAAACATGGTAGTTTCTCCCCTTCTAAGTTTGTGGTATGCCAGCTTGCAATCTATCAGTCATACAGCACAGCATTAAGAGCAGGTACTTCTGCTCTTCTGTCTCTGAAGGTACAAAACCTAGAGACTTCCCAGCCTCAGCCAGTGAATTCAGCCTTTTTGTTTAGCAACCTATAGTTCCCTGGGGGCCAGGGAGAACACTGGGTCCTCCTATTAACACTCATATAAACCACTACTGTCCTTTATTTAGGGGATCTTCTGGTCTTCGTGGATGAAAAGAGACTTCTTTCCAGAATTTTTGGTGTTTCCATCTTCTTCCCTGGGCTCTGCACTATTGAACTTCAGGTTTTCCTGAAGGCCTATATGTGGAAAAGCCTTATACTTGTACCAGATGGAGCTTGAAACTTGTACATACTTCAGATACCAACTACCTGACCCAGCAGCTCCTCTGCTCAGATGGGTTTGAAGTCAATGGAGAAAGGCAACAGCAATGCATGTATTAAAGTCACTATTTTCTAGAATGCCCTCCAATGTCGAAACTTAAAAGGAGACGATTTGTCAAACAATAGCAAAAATCTTTTGCTGAGATCCCCAGTTCTTCCATTTCTAGCCATCTGCCCTCACAGAGATGTCAAACAGACTACTCAAACTTAACACAGCAAAGACATAGCTCTTCATTTCCAACCTCAAGATTGCTCTTCCTTCAGTTTTCCCTATTCTCAAGAAGCACCACCATCCATCCACCCAGGTGCTCAAGCCAAAAATCAAGGAGTTACTCTTCTTTTCTTACCTTACTTTTCACATCCCATCTGTCTCCAAGTCTTGTGGATGATACTTATCTAAAGATACTCTGGAACCACCCACTTTTTTCTTCTTCCCCACTATGATAATCCTGGTGGATGTGATATTATCTTTTTATTTTTTAATATTTTTTTTCTTTATTTATTTATGATAGTCACACACAGAGAGAGAGAGAGGCAGAGACACAGGCAGAGGGATAAGCAGGCTCCATGCACCGGGAGCCCGACGTGGGATTCAATCCTGGGTCTCCAGGATCCCGCCCTGGGCCAAAGGCAGGCGCCAAACCACTGCACCACCCAGGGATCCCCTGATATTATCTTTTATATAAACTCCAGTCATAACTTTGTAACAGATCTGGTCTTAAGAGAATGGCCAGAGAGACATTTTCCCCAATAAAAATAAAGTTCAAACATTATAGAAATGTTGAAATAAAGGAATTTATAAAATCCTAAATCAGTTGAGAATAAATTGTCAATCTGATGCTCCACGCCCATCTCATACTTCGCTATGTATTTCTTTGTCACAAGGACATTCTCCTTCATACTCCCTGAGGCAACACTCAAAATCAGATTAGTATTGACATTGTTACCATTTAATCCTCAGGCCCTATTCTATTTTTTCTAATTGCCCTGATCACATTCTTCACAGCTAAAGGCCAGTCTAGAATCATGTACTACATTTAGTCATGTCTCTCAGTCTCTTTTTGGTCTAGACTAGTCCTTAGTCTTCCCTTGACTTTCAGGACCTTGACATTTGTAAAATATCCCTTTGTTTGCATTTGTTTGAGGTTTCTTCATGATTAGATGACATTAGGAATGTCGGCAAAGTGATGCAGAATTTCCACTGGATCCTACAATGTGACACAGAATTTCATCTTGTCTTATTACTTAGGTTCACTTTGATCACTTCAAGGTGATGTCTGCAAAGCTTCTGTATTGTCGACTTAAAGTATTTTGTATTTTTTGGTTACTTTTTGTATATTAGTCATTTGCATTTTGTGGGGTGGTACTATGAATCTGTAAATATCCATTTCTCTTCAAAATTTTAATTTATATGGGTATGGACTTGTTTCCTATTTGGTTACATTTTATTGAATATATTTCCTAAATTTTATTCAGTTCATTGGGTTAAACCCTATCATTATCATTATTGGTTTTGATGTTGGGTCCTTCTGACCTGTCCCTATCATTCTTTGAGCCTTTTCCTACTATCTGGTACAATACGATATTCCAGGATTATCCTATATTTTTATCCTATATTATTATCCTATATTTTTCTAATTCAGCCCTAGAATCTACCCCTTCTCCAAGGAGCTCTCATTCCCTTTTAGTGGAAAATGGTATTTAGAAGCCAAGATCTGGAGGTGCTGGTTACTGTTGGGGCATTGCTATTCTTAGGTCCCCTCAATGAAAAGAACTAGGGAATATATGTATATTATATACATACATATATATCTATAGCATATACTTATACCACATACATACATATATACACATTTACATTGATATTTATTTCTACTTTTGAAAATCATGAGTTCATACTGACACATCGAATCTAATTCTGGTCCAATACCAGAGTTTATTCTATTTTGCTTTCCTTTCATATTTTAGTGGTTTTTTTTTCTGGCAGTAAGAAATGTGACTTCTATTTTTCTTATATTTCTATGGCCAATCTCTTGGTATGTAACCAATCTCCCATCTCTGCCCCCAGTCCTTCCCTATGCAGATGCCTATTTCTCCAGCTTCATTGCTGACTCCCCATTCTGAGCCACCTGCATGCTGCCTTGTGCCCAACACACGTGGATATCCTCCTCATCTTGCCTGGGAATCTATCATGCCAGAGTGGCTGTCTACACAACATCCTCTTCATCTTGCTTGCGCTCTGACTCCTGACTCTGCATCACCCCTCCTGTATGACACCATCCTCACTCTTGCATTAGGCCATGATGGCTCCCCACCCCCACCACCTGCCACAAGGTGGATGCTTACCTTGCTCTACCAACTTACTGGCTTTTCGACTAGATTGTTAGGAAAGGGAAGCAGAAGAAGAGAATGATTTTTAAAAATTACATAGCTTCTTTGCTCAAAATTCTCTAATGGTGTCCCATCACACTTAAAATAAAATCCAAACAACCTACCAAGGAGCTTTAAAGATCTACATTGATGAGATGATCTCTTTTATTTTTTAAAAAATATTTTATTTATTTATTCATAGAGACAGAGAGAGAGAGAGGCAGAGACACAGGCAGAGGGAGAAGCAGGCATCATACAGAGAGCCTGACATGGGACTCGATCCACGGTCTCCAGGATCACACCCTGGGCTGCAGGCGGTGCTAAACCGCTGTGCCACCGGGGCTGCCCGATGAGATGATCTCTGTCCACCTCTCAAATCTCATTCTGTACCATTCTCCCCCTTGCCCACTCTGCTCTGGGTACATGGGCCTTGTGTTGTTTCCTTGAATATTCCAAACTCATTCTTCCCTATAGCTTTTGTATTAGCTGTTCCCTCTGCTTGCATCCCTGACCACCAATCTAAGTAACTACTCAGCTCTTCTCTTTGATCGCCCCATTTGAGTTATATTTACACAGTAAATGCTATTATCTGGTATTTTCTTATTTACTTATCTTTCCCTGTCCACTAAAATGTAAGTAAGTTCCATGAGATTTAGTGCCTACTTATTCAGTGCAGTATCTCCAGCCTCTGGTGAATGAATGCAAAGTGTAAAGAGCAAGTGTCTATGAGAGCCATATCCTGGGAGGCAGGTGATGACACTGAGTGGTCCCTGTTCAAAACTTTTTCATCAGGGCAGTGCTGAATGCTGCCTACACCTCCTTTGATTCTGTAACCAGTAGGTAGCCACCACTTGTACAGCCTCCAATGCCAATGGAATTACTGCCATGGTAATACCCCCATTACCTGTGTCAGAGCTTGGATGCTCGTGTTGATGTCACCACTGGCAACTTGGGAGATAATGAAATTGATTGTGGATGCTGTATTACTGTGCATGTCATCGAAGTGTGGAGAAACAGCCCGGATTCTAGAGAGCAAAGGGAAAAAATTCAATCTTTGTTACAAGACATCCCAGTGGCATCTCCAGGTCTTTGTAAAGAACTGTTACCAGCCATACAGTAATCAGTTCTAAAAAGTTCTGACTGCACAGAAAGCTCTTTTCATCTGTGCATTCTCATGATCAGACACTGCTAACACTTAAATGAGAGAGATTAACTTACTTGGGTTCAGGAATAAGGACTGGTTCAAAAATGTCATCCAATTTGTGCTGAACAAGCTCTGGCATTTCACATCGGACTGTACCATTGTCATTCTCAATCTCATCTAGATCCAGCTGGAATTCTCGGCGCACCATCTGGGCTGCCTCAGGATGTCCACTCATACTTCGGGCTTGGCTAAGGGAAGCAAAAGGAGGCTCCTGAACTAAAGGAGATTTCTGAACCAAAGAGCAAGAGTAGCACTGCCAGTTGCCCCAAAGCTTCAAGACAGATGTTCAACTTCTGGTTTCAGCCCCCCTGAATGATGTAAGTCCTTGAGTCTAAGCAAGTGCCTTCAATGGGCAACAACACTGGTTCATGAATACCCTTGGAGGAAATCATTCTAGCTTGTATTTAGAATGCCTTTCAAATGATAAGTATTCTCTCTAGTTCACTAAAGCCAACAAACCTTGTACTACTATTTCAGATGGGGCAGAAAATGATTAATAAAATTAATAAATTTATTTATATTATTATTTATTAATAAATTAATAAAATTTATTAATAAAATTAATAAAATATACAGACTAAAAGCTCTCTACTCGAGATTTAAGAAAAATCTCGACTGGCTGGCTCTTTTTTGCCAAATTAACTGGTGTTTAAGTTTTTCTAATCATAAGCATTCTTCCATGCAGTGTTTGGAACATTTTATACGTTGAGGGACAGTCACCTCTTTCTAGGAATATTCACTCTTGACAGGTCAGGGACAGCATTACATCCAAGCGATAGGTATTTAAGGCTTTCAAATTCAAATTGGTTAACATTAGATATTGCATATAGCCCAAAATAGAGCTGTCTTGCTTAGGAGGCTATATTTTGAGTCTCTATGCCAATTCTGTGTTGCATGCATTTTACTTATCAGCCATATCTGAAGAATAGGAACCTGAGCATGGCCAGGTATAACACAAGGAAAAAGGTGAACCAATTATTTAGCTACTTGACATTGAGTTGACACTTCTGCTAGCCAGTTGACTTCTAGGGAAGGACTGATTCATGGGATACTTATGGATACCTTCTAACCTGTTTAGAGTTATAAACTCTAAACCAATTGCCCTCCAGAGGGGATGAATCCAAGTCAGAAGTTAGAAAGATATAAGAGCCCTGCTAATGAGAAATTAGCAGGCAGTACTTACATCCTATAAGTGCGATACATAATTCTGTCCACGGAAAAGCAGTGAAAGAAGGCACAAGACTATTTAGAAGTGGTTTTGAGACAAAGACAAAGACAATGAAGACTGAAGGATTAAACATTTGGCTACAAGACATTTCCCCAGACATTCCGTCATGCATGGTAATGGCTACAGAAACTCAAGATTATGTTACAGGATAAGCTCTAAGCACACAAGGCAAAGGCCACTGAGATGTTCTTAGACAAGTGTCTCCATCTACATACTTGAGTTTGGAGGACATGTCTTCTGCTGGTCCCTTGCGCAACATGTTGGCGTTGGAGTTTATGCTCTGCGTGCGCGGAGGTTTCTCCTCCACCTGTTTTATTGGGGCAGCTGAAGGCCTCTTTGCTGACCGCTTAATCCTCTCCTCAAGCATGCTCATATCTTTTTCAGAGAGCTGTAAGAAGAGCCCAAATTTAATTTATTCTCTCCAGAATATGAAGAGAATTAAAAACCTAATTGGAAGATTCAAGAGTCAATATCCATTCATATATTGAAGCAAGCAGAACCTACTATGTTGGTTTAAGTTTATTTTCAAAACACTAGCTACATTTTAAATCAACTATTGTTAAAACTTTCTATATTAGAAGACTCTATGAAAGAAAGAATACAAAAGGAAAGGATATTAATAACTACAAAACACCAAAGAGTAAATAACGCTTCCTTATGTCTCTTGTGTCACCACTATGTCAACTAAAGGCAAGAAGCTTCACTTTTGACCATCTGTAAAATTCCCATTTGCTTTATCTCCTTCACTGACCTGTAGTGAGGATGTAAACAGTTAACACAGGTAAAAATATATAAAAACCGTGCAAATATATAAAATACTAGGGAATAAGTGGAGCAAAGGACTGAGATACAACCACAAGTGACTGGCTCAAATAAGTAATAAGCAATGAGAGCAGCTGACATGTCTGCATAGTGTGGCTTGTAGCTGTAGCTAAAGACTCTTCTGATCTGACAGGTACCAGAATTATACCTATGAATACTTGCTCACTAAAAACTAATTGCACTAACAATTCTAGAGCAGATTTCTTAGGCAGAATATAAACCCAGACTAGCTCAAGATTTCATTCAAAAACAGTTCTCAGGACACTTGGGTGGCTCAGTAGTTTAGCGCCTGCCTTAGGCCCAAGGCGTGATCCTGGAGTCCTAGCATCGAACACATCGGGCTCCCTGCATGGAGCCTGCTTTTCCCTCTGCCTCTCTGTGTCTCTCATGAATAAATAAAATCTTAAAAACAAAAAACAAAACAAAACAAAAAACCAGTTCTTGTTTTTAAAGCAACTGTATAGCTTTTCTTTCTCAGAAAAGAAAATCTAGTTTCCAGTAAGACATAGCATAAATTGCCCTACTACAATCAGAGACAGCCTCAAGGGTTTATTTGGACTCTAGGACACACTGGGTTAAGCTTAATAAAACGTGATAAACACTTAGCTCGAGTTGCAATGACATGAAAGCTGACCGACCCCTGATTCTGCAATTCACATGTTGAAAATGTTCAGAGAAAAGTCACTCACAGTTCCAATGAGTTTGAACACCTGATCTCCATGTACATTGTACACAGTGACGATGGTGTTGAGGGCAGCATTGCGCACAGCGTTGTCACGGTCTCCTATGTGAATCGCTATCTCTTTTAAGGCTTTCCCTGGGGTTGGTTGGCAAACATTCATGCCATAGGACTCAACGAGACACCCCAGTTCTTCCAGGCACTCTGATGGGGGAGAAAGGTTAAATTAATGAGACCCAACACACATTCGGCTTAGAGACTTATCTTTACTAGATAAATTTGCCTTAGATACGTGAAGGACTAAAATCTTATTCTGTCTCTATTTAGAATTTTTCCTTGTTTACTGCTTTCTGATAAAACACATAATAAAATAATAGTGTTACAGCAAGTGCTCCTGGAAGAAAGGGATACCTGTGAGTCAGATGGCCCCTGTGCACTTGATTTTGTCACCAGGGTGGTACTGAGTGGTGCCTGTATCACCTGATACTCTGGCTCCACCAGTGTGCAACTCATCACTCTCACAGTCCAAATCGGAAGGTTGGAATCAACTACATGGACACTGAAGAAATGTCCTTGTTCATCTACAAACTATTTCTTTTAGAGGTCACTGCTGTACAGACTCATGCCTCAATTTAAATTGTTGTTTCACCTGCTCTTTGCTTAGAGTTTTTGGATTTGGTTCCTTCCATGATGAAGGGGAACATCTTGCTGGCTGGGTAGACAAGGCACATCCGGTTCAGGATGGCACGGACATCTTTACGAATGACATCCTTTGGTTCTCCAACCTAGTTGACAAGGAGAACAATGAATGAGGCATTTCCTGAGGGGCAAAGGGTCATCCCATGTGTCACTACATCTTGGAAGAACAGGGGCACAGGAATGAACGGTGGAATAAATGAAAAAGGGAGAGGGAATCAAGGGTGGGAACTGAGGTCAGCTGGGAACTTGGGCAGTCTTTCAGAGTGAGAACAATGTATTACCTTGAGGATGAGATAGGGGATGAAGGAAGATGCTTCATTCTCAGTAAGATGATACTCCTCCTCACTTAGCAGGGTGAAGAGTAATTTTAAATATTCTAGGGCTTTCATCAGGACGCTGGTATTGGTGTCAAAAAATCGCAGGGTAAGCCACTTTAAGATAAGATCCAGGCAACCAATAACACCCTCTTTTTCACTCTCCAAGTGCTTAAAACAAAACACAAATAAAATTGTATAAAAATTTAAGTTCCATTAGGTAAGGACCTTACAGATTTTACTAGACATCAATAAGAAAACTAGATTCTTATGATTCTATTTAAGACCTAAAATTTTGATTAAGTAAATAATACACTCATGTAAAAAAAAAAAATCTAAAATTTTGAGAGTCATTTATTCTATCAAATAATTAAAAAGCCCCCAAAACAGAGAACATGGTGTATTCTAGTTTCTTCTCAAGTCATGTTAACTTCTGGTTATTTCACAAGGCTCAGTATTCTCATGGATCTGATATACATGTGTATTTATCTACAGCAAACCTACATCAACCATAACAGCAAGGGCTTTATTATGATGCTGAAAGTCTGAGTGAAACATCTCATCTTGTAACCACTTAGCCACACAGCTAGACATCTGAGTCTTTAGTTGCTCAATGTATTCATCCCGTGGAGTAGTAAAATTCCACTTCAGCACCTAAAAAAAAGTCAAAAGGGATTATAAAATGTTCAACTGAAATGAGGTAGAGAACATTATTTAAAGCATCTGCAGAAATCAATTTAATAGAATATTTTAAAATTTGACAAGATTAATTTGTTATTAAATATGAATGCAAAATGTATTATCAAGCAGTCATACTTCTGGAAGCTTAACTCAACATCCTCTAGGAATAGAATATTCAGCAATTCTCACTAGAAAAAAAAATCAATGCTCTATTAATGTACAACATGGTGGATGTTATTGGCACAATTTTAATAAAGGAAAAATTTGAAATATCAAAATTAAAAATGTACATCCATTCTAGTAGGAGTTTAATAAAGATATATTCACATATGTGCACAAGTACCCACATTCAAAGATGCTTACGGCAGAATAGTTTATAATAGTGAAAGACTAGAAGCAACCTAAATGTTTATATTGTGGGTTGGGGATAAAGAAAGGTACATACATATGACGTACCAAAGAATGAATGGATATATGCATAAGTTAATGTAATGACCTTTAAGATATTACAATCATTAAAAGAAAAAAGTAAAATACAGAACAAAGAGTATAGTATAGAGCATGTTCCCCGTGTGTAAAAAGCAGGCTATATATTTATACATATATGATTATATAGTATGAAATACTCATACTTCTGAATACACAAACACACTGGTAATATTTTCTCTGTGGAGGGAGACTAGAGGAAGACTTGCTTCTCATACTACATACACTCTGGACTTTTCATACTGCTTGACCTTTTTTTTTTTTTTTTTTTTTAAAGATTTTATTTATTTATTCATGACAGACACAGAGAGAGAGGCAGAGACACAGGCAGAAGGAGAAGCAGGCTCCATGCAGGGAGCCCGACGTGGGACTTGACCCCGGGTCTCTAGGATCACACCCCAGGCTGAAGGCGGTACTAAACCGCTAGGCCCCGGGACTGGCCCTGCTTGACTTTTTTAAAAACAATGTACATATTTTGACAAAACATCTAACTGCCTAGTAACACCAAAACAACATAAAAAGAGAAATGATTGAAGCAGAAAAATAAGTCACCAAATCTGTCTTTTGAGGTGTCAGGTACATTAAGGATTAAGCAAGCAGCCTACTACAGATGTGTAATTCATAAAAATCAAGGAGTATTTTCCATTCTTTGATTATAAAAATTAAAACAATTAATGTTTCTTTCCATTTGGAGGAAGAATAGGCAATAATAACTCCATTCTATAGATCCTTTAGGAGCTAATGCTCCCATAAAGCTGTCCTGGAGAAGAAACAAGCTATGATTTATAAGCAAAAGGTTCAGTTCATTATTAGGTATTTCACAATGAAATGAATTTCATACAGTAAAGTTATTTTTGATTAGAAAAACAAAAAAGCAAAAAAACTCTTGAAAGTTCTTGTCCCTTCCTTACCTTTAATCCTTTTTCATCCTTCATTCTTTGCTCTTTTCCATTTGGAACAACAATGAATATAGGACCAGATTTGTCTTCATCCTCCTTTAAGCTGGTTTTGCTAGGTACTTTCTTCCCTTGTGCACTCTACAGCCAAAGTTCAGGGAACACTGGTTAGCTAGGCTACTAGTCTTTGGGAACATGATGTTATTACCCAGTAAGCGGGCATTCTATAAACCATGTACTCTCTATATTATACGCTCCATGAAAGAAACAGATGAGCAACAGAATCTTACATATACTATGTTTCTGTATAGGTTTTCCAAAAATGTTTCTCTCTTTCTTTTTAAGTAGTCTCTATGCCCAACATGGACTCCAACATGGGACTTGAACTCATAACCAAGAAATTACAACCTGAGCCAAAATCAAGAGTTGGATGCCCAACTGAATGAACCATTCAGGCGCTCTCAGAATTTTTTTTAAAAAAGATATTCTTTATTTATTAACGAGAGACACAGTGAGAGAGAGAGAGAGAGAGAGAGAGAGAGAGAAAGAAGCAGAGACACAGGCAGAGGGAGAAGCAGGCTCCCTGCAAGGAATCCGATGTGGGACTTGATTCTGGAATCATGCCCTCAAAAATGTTTTTAGTACATTCTCAAGTAACTGTGGGTTACCAAGGCATGTAATATAGTTGGAAAAACTCTAAAAAAAGTCTATGACCCAGACCAATGACAGATGATAAAGATTTCATCCATCCATTCACGCAAGACACACACACAGAGAGAGAGAGAGAGAGAGAGAGAGAGAGGCAGAGACACAGGCAGAGGGAGAAGCAGGCTCCATGCAGGGAGCCCGACATGGGACTTGATCCGGGACTCCAGGACCACACCCTGGACTGAAGGTGGCGCTAAACCACTGAGCCACCCAGGCTGCCCGGGTCATAGACTCTTTATTGGACAGCTCTTTTCTTTCTTGAAAATCTTTGACACCATTTACAGCTTTCCACATTAATGACATTTTAAATGGCATTTACACATCTTAGTCAAGAAAGCTTTTCTGTTTCTCTTCATATAAAATGTATCTCTGTCACATCAATATAACTGGATATTCTCTGAACCTGTTTCTAGAGAAACTTGCTAGGAACATTTTAAATCATTATTAAAGTGGTTTTGAAAAATAACCTAAGATTCTGAATCTTTGTATCAGATAGAAGACAATAGCAAGCATTCAGAATATGTTTTTTTTTTTAAGATTTTATTTATTTATTCATGAGAGACAGAGACAGAGTGAGAGAGAGAGAGAGAGAGAGAGAGAGAGAAGCAGAGGGAGAGGCAGAGGCTCCGTGTAAGGAGCCCAATGTGGGATTCAATCCTGGGACTCCAAGATCACGCCCTGGGCGGAAGGCAGGTGCTAAACCACTGAGCCACCCAGGGAATCCCCAGAATATGTCTTTAAAATAATATTTTATTTTCAAAACTGGCACCATTATTAATTATTAATGTAAATGTAGCAAAAGTCCATTATTTCTAGTAGGCCAGAATTTCTTTCTAGTTCAAACACTGAAGTCATTCAGTTAAAACAAGTATGAGATCATTTATGTGAAACTGCTTCATAAACTGCAAAAGACTGGGGAAAAAAGTATAGCATTAAGAACAGAGTCAAAAATACTTCAAAGCACTTGTGATCAAAATACTAAAATAAGCACTTGTTAAATTTGGGATGAGGACAGTGGGGAGGACAGGAAAAGAACAGCTTCACTGGACAGTTTAGAAGATAATTACCTGTTTAAATTAACTCACTGAGTTAAAGGACCATGCATAGGGAAGGAAACAAATAACTGTAATATTCAAAGGAACGGCCAGAGTGCTCATTCTATAGAAACATATAATAATAAATGTACTGGGGGCACCTGGGTGGCTCAGTTGGTTGAGTGTCCAACTCTCAGTTTTGGTTCAGGTCATAACCTAATGGGTCATGAGATGAAGCTCAGAGTCAGGCTCTGCGCTCAGCAGGGAGTCTGCTTGAGGCTTCTCTCCCTTTGTCCCTCCCCGGGCTTGGGCTTGCTCATACTCTCTAATAAATAAATAAATCTTAAAGAAAAATAAATAAATAAGAGTAGTAATGATCATAATTTGATCTTTTCTAATAGAATGACTCAGTGTACAAAACACACTTAAAAGCAATTCTACATCTAACTATGCAGAGTTAACATACCTTTGCTTTAGAGGAAACTCCTAGAGCTTTGGCCTTTTTCGGATCAGGCTTGGGTTCTACAGTGCTGGAAACAGAATCTTCAACAGGTGCTTTGAGAAAAAAAAGGCATCTACTATAAATATAAACTCTAATATCACTTTATTCTGAGTAGGTTAAATATATAATGATGAAAAAGCTTACAGTTTTAAATGTGTCAATTTAGAAAGTATTTTCAATTAGATTTTTTCCTCATCTTTTTTTCTGCCTCAATTACCTTTTTTTTTTATTTTAAAGATTTTATTTATTTATTTATTTATTCATGAGACACACACAGAGAGAGAAGCAGAGACACAGGCAGAGGGAGAAGCAGGCTCCATGCAGGGAGCCCGATGTGGGACTCGATCCCGGGTCTCCAGGATCACTCCCTGGGCTGAAGGCAGGCGCTAAACCGCTGAGCCACTCGGGAGTCCCATGCCTCAATTACTTTTTAAGCATAACCCTAAGAAATTAACTCAATAAATTTCCATCTACTTTGCCAACAGTTAAGTTGAAGTTTTAAAACTATTTTCTAAATAACAGTTAAAAAACCCTCTTTCCTAGATGGATACTTCCTGAAGGATAGGGTCTGTCATTGCTGATAGTATTTATTTACCATACAGCAATATTCCAACAAATGTTGTAATTGAATATATACTTTGATACCAACAGTTGTACACTGTAAAATTTCTAACCCTATAGTATCAATAGTTTCTACACCACCAAATGAATAACATTTCATTTAAGCAGGAAGTCTAGAGAAGTGGTTACAGATTAGAGTTTTATTTATACATGATGGAATTTTAACATTAGGATGAAGAAATCAAGAATTTTTTCTAAGAGATTAGTAAATATTAGAATGAATCAGCAAATGGGCAATTTAGTGGAAGAACTCATTTGGGAATGAGGAAGAGGAATTATATGCTGGTTCAGGCACTGATTGGTTGTCCTTGTGCCAATCACTTAATCTTTTGGGTTTACTCATCTCTTAATAAAGGGGATTAAACTAGATGGTCTCAATTCACCCTCTAACATTTAATAGCAGAAAATGTATGGAAACCTTAAAAATAGTACAGAACACTCATTTTCTGGAGTATTTCAATGTGCTATTCCAAAACCCCTTTTTGGACTTTGAAACCAAATTAATCATATTCATACCTTTAGCACAATTTCTAGCATATACTTAACAAAATGTTTGTGGTAGAAGGATAAGGAGGGAAGGTAGGAGGGCGGGAAAGAGGACCTAGTATCTAAGCTGTTAGGAAATACAGTAAGAAATGAAGGCTCAATTTCTTTTCTTTTTTTTTTTTTTTTAAATCTTTGTTTTATTTTTTTTAAATATTTTATTATTTTATTTTTTTTTATTTATGATAGTCACAGAGAGAGAGAGAGGCAGAGACACAGGCAGAGGGAGAAGGCAGGCTCCATGCACCGGGAACCTGATGTGGGATTCGATCCAGGGTCTCCAGGATCGCGCCCTGGGCCAAAGGCCAGCGCCAAACCGCTGCGCCACCCAGGGATCCCTCAATTTCTTTTTAGATTGCCCTATGCTACTTCCTTCCCCCTTAACCCTCTGAAAATAGTTACCTGAAGATGGCTGGAATTTGGCTGGAGCTGACCCTCCCATTGGTTTGGAACTTGCTTTAGCAGATGCAGCAGGCTTGGCTGGCATGTTAGCTTTGGCTTTCTCTAGCATGGCCAATACTTGATCTTTAGAAGTTGGCTAGGGAGGCAACATAACAGGAGAAGTGAGAGGCCACATACATGATACTCATACTATGCTTACTAACAGAGCTGCTGTCAAACACATCATTGAACTCCTAGTTTTGAAATACCTATGAAGTAAGGGAGGTGGCACACTGTACAAGAGAAGTAACACATTATGAAGTCATACTAAATTAGCTACCATTCTAGAAGGTTGTAATTTTTGCCCCTCCAGAGTCAGGTTCTTTGAGTTCTGTGTATTGTTCGATTTGCTCTCATTGGGATTTCAAGTGCAACTCCTAGGAGGTAATATGATCTCTTGCCTATATAAATTCATGTTCAATATTTTTCTAATGGCTTTTAACAGCAGCAAACCACAAGAAGTAGTACCTTTAGTTTCCCGGTAGCCTTGGCCATTTTCTCATATCCCAGATGCATCATGAAGAATGGCAAGGCATCTTGGGCCTTCTTCCGCACATCTCCATTGCGATCCTCCAGGCATGAATAGAGATGGGGAACACAAAGGATAAGGTCTGTGGGGGTGGAACGAAGAGTCGGTAGTTTCTCAGCCAGCCAGCCCAGAAGCTGCCAAAAGAAATAAAGACCAGTTATACACTTCAAGTGGAAAATTATTACTTACATCTTATGCTTTATGACTGCATCAGTACCAAACACTGAATTAGTTCTTACGCTACAACTTTCCATTATAAAATCAGTAATTTTCATTGTTCAAGAACTACGCTGTATTTAAATAATATACACAAAGATGACAATCTTAAGATAAGGACATGGTGGGCAGCCTGGGTGGCTCAGCAATTTAGCACCACCTTCAGCCCAGGGTGTGACCCTGGAGACCCAGGATCCAGTCCCCATCAGGCTCCCTGCTAAGAGCCTGCTTCTCCCTCTGCCTGTGTCTCTGCCTCTCTTTCTCTCTGAGTTTCTCGTGAATAAATAAAATCTTTTTTTAAAAAAAAGAAAGATAAGGACATGGTTCTTTGGACCATACTTAGGCATTAAACTCTAAAGTTCTGGGGCACCTGAGTGGCTCAGTGGTTAAGTGTCTCTGCCTTTGGCTCAGGTCGTGATCCTGGGGTTCTGGGATCGAATCCCACACTGGGCTCCCTGTAGGGAGCCTGCTTCTCTCTCTGCCTATGTCGCTGTCTCTGTCTCTCGTGAATAAATAAATAAAATCTTAAAAAAAAAAACTCTAAAGCTTTACTTTTTTTTTTTTTAATTCTTAAAAGCTTTAATAGTTCTTAATGTATTTTAAAGATGAACAACTTTTCACTTATCTTTTTAAAAAAATTCTAAGAATTTACCTAGTCAGAGAAAATGCAGACCACTTATCTGATCAGGGGAGGACAAGTTCTACCAGGACTTGTGTTTTCAGCCTTATATCAACAGTTTTTCTCTATTCCTTCAAAATAATTCATATCTCTATTTTTTTAGTTGAAGTTTGTATTGATAATTGTAGTCATATGGAGTTATATAAGAAATAACACAGATCCCATGCACTCAGTTTCCTCCAACAGTACACTTTATAAAATTATACATAGGGACACCTGGGTGGCTCAGTGGTTGAGAGTCTGCCTTTGGCTCAGGGTGTGATCCAGGCGTCCTGGGATTGAGTTCCCCACAGGGAGCCTGCTTTTCTCTTTGCCTGTGTCTATGTCTCTGCCTCTCTCTCTCATGAATAAATAAATACAATCTTAAAAAAATAAAATTATACTGTAGTATCACAACCAGGTATTGACAGATACAATCCACTGATCTTGTTCATAATGCCCAGCTTTGCTGTTGTCATTTTTGTCTGTGTGTATACTTACTTAGTGCTAGGATTTTATCACATATATTTTACTACATCTGACATCACAGTCAAAATTTTAAGCAGTTCCATTGTAAGGATCCCTCATGTTGCCTCCTTTATAACCATAAGCATCTCACTTCTCCCATTCCAATCCCTGGTAACTACTGATCTGTTCTCCCTTTCTAAAATTTGTAATTTCAAATATATTCAATAAATGGAATCATATGGTATGTAACTGGAGCTGGGTTTCACCACTCAACATAATCCCTTGGAGATTAATCTCAATTGTTGCACATATCTGATTCGTATATTGCTAAATAGTATTACTATACGGACATAAAACAGTTGGTTTAACCTTGCACCTCTTGAAGGATATCTGGGCTGTTTCTAGTTTTTTTGTATCATGAATGAAGCTGCTATGATTATCTGTGAATAGATGTTTATGCAGATCAGATTTTCATTTTTATGGAATAAAAAGATTACAATTGCTGGGTCATACAGTAACCATATGTTCGGTTTTGGGGTTTTTAAAAAAGACTTGAGAGAGAGAGAGAGCGTTTGTGTGAGGTTTGGGGCAGAGGGAGAGGGAGAGTCAGAATCTCAGGCAGATTCCCCACTGGGCCTGGAGCCCAACGTGGAGCTCAATCTCATGACCCTGAGATCATGACCTGAGCTGAAATCAAGAGTTGGACCCTTACTGACTGAGCCACTCAGGTGCCCCTTATATGTTAAGTTTTTGTTCTTTTTTTAAAAGAGACTTTATTTATTTATGAGAGACACAGAGAGGCAGAGGGAGCCTGATGCAAGACTCAATCCCAGGACCCCGGGATCATGACCTGAGCCAAAGGCAGACACTCGACCACTGAACTACCCAGGCATCCCACATATAAGAAACTGCCAAACTCTTTCTTAGAGTGGCTATACCATTTTACATTTCCTCCAGCAGAGTGTTCAAATTTCTTTGCATCCTTGCCAGCATCTGGTGTTATCACATTTCAGTAATTCTGATAGTTGTAGTGATATGTCAATATAGTTTTAACTTATATTTCCTCATGGTTAATAATACTGAACAACTTTCATGGGGCTTATTTGCTATTTGCATATCCTCTTCAGTGAAACATCTATTCATGTATTTTGACCTTTTTTTTTTCTTTCCTTTTCTTCTTTTTTTTTTTTTATGTAGGACTCAAACTCATGACACTGAGATCAAGAGTCGTATGCTTCACCAACTGAACCAGTCAGGTGCCCCATCTTTTGGCCATTTTCTAATTATTATTATTATTATTATTATTTTACTGTTTTGCGAATTCTTTACATATTTTAAATAATGGTTATCAGGTATTGAGTTTGCAAATATTTTCTCCAGCAGTGTACCTGCCTTTTCATCATATTCACATGGTTGCAGAGTGTAAAAGTTCGTAATTTTTATGAGGTACACCTTTATCAATTCTTTCCATTGATAGGACTGTGGTTTTGGTGTCAAATCTAAGAATTCCTTGCCTGAAGAATTTCTATATCCTGAAGTTTTTCACTGATGTTATCTTTAAAAGTTCTAAAGACTTGGGGTGCCTGTGTGGCTCAGTTGGTTAAGCATCCAATTCTTGATTTCAGCTCAGGTCTTCATCTCAGTCAGGGTCAGAAGTTCAAACCCCATGCTGGACTCCATGCTAGGTGTGGAGCTTACTTAAATAAATAAAAGTTTTATAGATTTATGTTCTACATTTCAGTCCATGATCCAGTCTGAGTTAATATTTCTATAGGATGGAAGGTTTAGATTGAGGTTCAATGTTTTATCTACAAGTGTCAAAGGCTCTAGAGTCATTTGTTGAAAAGGCTAGCTCCTACACTAAATTACTTTGGTAACTTTGTCAAAAACTAGTTGATCACATTTGGTGGGTCTATTTCTGGGTTTTCTCTTCAGTTCCACTGACCTGGATCTGTCCTCTGTCTCCCAACCTCTAGGTCAGTTTCTTGATTATGTTAGCAATATGTAAGCCTTAATATATGGTAGAGTGATTATTTCCATGCTTTTCTTCTTTGTCAAGATTGTTTTACCTAGAATATAGATCTCAAAATAAACTTCTATTTGTCTATAAAAAAAAAAAAAAACTTGCTGCAATTTTGATGGAAATTACATTAAACCTATAGGTCTATTTGGGGAGAATGGACATCTCTACATTGAGCCTTCCTATCTATGATCATGGCGTATCTCTCCATCTATTTAGGTCTTCCTTGAATTCTTTCATCAGCATTCTGTAACTTCCAGTATACACATTCTGTATTTGCTTTGCTAAGTGTACATCTAAGGATTTCATTTTCTTTGGAGTAATTGTACATGGTATTATTTTTTTCATTTCAATTTCCATATGTTCACTATATTATAAAGAGATGTGATTGATATTTGGGTGTTAATTTTGTATCCTACAATGTTACTGAACTCTTTTATTAGTTTACTTGTAGATTCCTTAGCATTTTCTGTGTAGATAGCCATGTTATCTGCCATTAAGGATAGTTTTACTTTTTTTCCAATCTGTCTTTCATTTCTTTTTCTTGCCTCACTGCAATAACTAGAACTTCCCATACTATGCTAATTAATAATGGTGAAAATGGACATTGTTTACAATCTTATGAGGAAAGCATCCAGTCTTTCACCACTCTTTAGATAAGAATGATATTATCTACAGAGGTTTTCTGTAGGTGGTCTTCATCAAGCTGAGGTAATTCTTTTCTCTTCTATTACTAATATGCTCAGAGTTTTTGTCTTGAACAGATGTTGGATTTTCTCAAATCCTTTTTTGTGCGTCAACTGATACAATTATACGACACAATTATACTTTTTCTTCTTTAGCCTGCTGGTATGATGAATTATACTGATGGATTTTTGAATGCTGAATTTATTTTTATGTTCTGATTAAAACCTTTTATTTTACCATTTCAGAGTTCAAGAAAAGAAAAAATTTCACAAAAAGTCTAGTCCTTTAAAAAATTTTATTGTTAAGGGGCACCTGGGTGGCTCAGTTGGTTGAGCGTCTGACTCTTGACTTTGGCTTAGGTCATGATCTGAGGGTTCTGGGATGGAGCCCCAAGTTGGGCTCCCACTCAGCTGGGAATCTGCTTGAGGATTCTCTCCCCCCCGCCCCGCCTCTTCCCCCACTTAAGTGTGTGCATGCTCTTTCTTTCAAATAAATCTTTAATTTATTGTTAAAAAAAAGTATATGAAGAAAGGGAAAAAAAGAGGTACATGAGTATAAAAGTTTCAGGAATTTGGTTTCATTTTATTAACTGTTTCATAATGAAACTCATTCTATCCATATAAGTATATTTATTAGGTAGGTCATACCTCTAAGAAGGTAAAATTCATGAGTAAAGCACATCATAATTGTAGTACTTACCTCTTGCCTCAAGAAAGGATTTTCCTTTTTGAGCTCTTCAGAAAGATCTTCTCCCTCTAGCCATTCCTTCATGCCTGTCTGTTCTGCCCAAGCATTCACAGTTGCTAGTGCAGCAGCCCGAACATTGTTCTAAATGGAAAGAATTAGTAAAGATAATATCAGTTACGGTTTGAAGGTAGGGAGTGAAAAACTGTTGCTTTGGCAACATGAACAACGGAGGTTTCTTTAAGGTCCACACGAATATACTTGGAATCAACTTCTCTGACACAGAATTGAGTTCTACGGTAGTACTGAAAATCCAAAGTAAAGGAGAAACAAAATTCCAACTGTAAGATCCCATACTCCATTAAACTAGGCAAAAACAGTGACCTGGGCATAACATATCATGTAAAGGGAATAAACTCAGAGGTTTTGTTTTCTGAAGTTATGTCCACAGTTCTCTACTAAAGAATGTAACTCTACAGGGAAGAGAACTCATAATAGTTAGACTGAAATTACTAACAATTTACAGGGTAGAAAACTCATAATAGACTGAAATTACTAAATTTGCCTGAACACTTAGAATTTTCATATTTATGTGTTCATAGAATGAGGTCTTACTGACAGGAAAATATTAAAACACTCCCAACTCCTTACATTAAATGAATTGCACAAAATAAAGACACATTCAAATATTCAATCTAGGGCTAAATATAAGAGGCTTGCAACTTTCGAGGAGACCAATTCTAGAACTGTGAAACTAAAGTGACAGAAAATTTTGCTCCAGCAGTTCAGGAGAACAAGGAAGAAAATAAATACATGACCTCAAAATTCATAAATGTATTCACTCTTCATAACAGTACTTAAAACAATGATGTCATAATCATAATAGCCAAATTTCTCAAGTCCATACTATATGAGACAGTAACAGGTACCTGATGTACAGACTGTTATTTTAGTTCTGAAGAATGAAATTTCACAGATAAAGAAACTGAACCTCAAAGAAGATAAATAACTTATCTAAGAGTCGTAAAGCTAGTGTCATAATTGCTCACTTTATGAAGGTGAGCCTGGGAGGTAAAGATGTTTATCACTATTTTCCTCCTAATGTTCTTTTGCCTACAAAGTTTATAGATTGTTTATGTATACTCTTACACGCAGATGTAAGAACTGCTCTTAGCCCAAGAATGTGACTGGCCTATTCCAGAAGGGAGCTGTGGTCAGCAGTCAGGTTTACCTTGCTGTCTCCAAGAACTGTGATGATAGGGATGCCTAAGTTCTTCACATGCTGCTTGATGTTTGGGCCCATGGCTACTGCCAGTTGCTGGAGGATATTCAATGTCTGTTGCACCTGAGTGGGAAAAGAGCCAACACTTGATGTTGAAACCAAGAGCAAACTGTATTTAAAGTTTTCTAAGTCAGCTGGTAAGCAGTCAATGCAGTAGAAAGTTTCAGGCCTTACTTAGCTTATGAGTAATTTACAGGCAGTGGCCTCTCCTTTTATCATTAGCTCTAACACTGGAGTATTAGGATTTTAGACCAGAAAGGATAGTGCTTTATAATTTTAAAGGTAAAACCTAGCTTAAGAAAATCCTGTCATAAAAACCCAAATAAAAAAATTAGAAATTAAGCATGTTTACACAAATAACAAGTTAGTTTTATAGAAGGATATTTAATATTAGAGTCCTATAAAAAGGAAATCTGAGATTCATGAGAATTTGATTAATAAACCTGCCATATACCAACCTACCTTGAGGCACACTTAAGAAATTAAAGGAGATTATTTCTAGTTCAAAGTAAAGTGACCATTCATTTCTTTTGCAGGTGAAGATTATTAAAAAGGAACTTCCTACAGGGAAGAGGGAAGGAAAGAAAAGAATAGGCATATGTTCTACGTACCAATATTTTATTCGAATCATTGAGTCGACCTTTCAAGGCAGTTGGCAGTTCACCTATATTCGGCTGGATAAATTTTGCTTCATTGATAATACCTGCAACTTCATCAAGGCCTTCTTTCCTGATCTTCCAATTCTTGTCACTAATCTTAGACACCAACTCCGAAGTGATTTTATCACTGAAAAAACAGAAGACAGAATCTTTAATTCCAGACTCTTAAAGAAATGATGTCATAGAAGTATTCTTGACTGAGAAAAAGAAGATTAACATTAAGAATTCACTACAAACCGCCCCCTCCTTCTCCCCCATTACATAAATCCAATAAACCATTTGCAACAAACCTACCTGATTTCTGTCCTCGGCAAAAGATCCACAACATCAGTGCCCACCTCATCTGGTTCATCTCCATCTTCTCCTTCATCTGTACCACTAATGCTGTGTTTGGAAATTCCTCTGGTTGGAGCAGGTGGGCTCTGCCCCTGCATCTACACACAAACAAATCAGTGAGGATAATGAACTTGATGAACGGTACAATAGCAAACAAGTTAGAGAATGGGCCTATGTTAAACTTTCATATTCCTTCATACCACTTAAAATTTACACAGTTTAAGAAAGGGGGGGAGGGGAGAACCTTAAGCAGGCTCTATACCCAGCACAGAACCTGACACAGAACTCGATCTCACAACCCTAAGATTATGACTTGAGCTGAAATTAAGAGTTAGATGGTTAACCAAGCAACCCAAAGAGTCCTACCCAACATATATTTTAATTCCTACACAGATCCCAAATTTGAGATTATATGGCAAAAGTTTTCTTTTTTTTTTCAAAAGGTTTTTTTATACAAACCTACCAGAATCTGACTTTCCAATCATGAAGCTGTCTTTTGACTTGGATGCCCAAGAAGTATAGAGTAAGTCTGCCCAAACTCAGCAACTTTGGTTAGAAAGTTTATTCCAGGAAGACCAAGTTTCTGTTTTTATTTAAGCAATTTTAAATGTTGATATACTTTCTGAATAGGCAATACATTCAAATGTTTGATATTCCAAAGGTACAAAAGACATAAAGAGAAAAATTTCCCCTCCTTTACCACAGCTATCCAGTTGTCCTCCTCATAAACAAAGCCATCAATTTCTTATGAATTCTTCCCAGGGATACTTTATGCATATAAAAGCAAATACATATATAGTCTTAATTCCAAAGGGTTAAAAGCTTAAATTCAACTAACATGAGCATTCTCAAGTCTACTAATGGACTGTATCATTTTTGGAATCTTTACCTTCTCAAATTCTGCATCTATTTGGGATAGGAGGGCAGGCTTCTCATCCTCAAAGAACATTCGCAAAGAGGGACCAACATACAGATACATCACACCAAGCAGGGTGATGGCTGAAGTCCTCACAGCCTGGCAGACAAAACAAAAAGAACTTTCCAAATGAAAACAGAACCACAAAGATGGCTGCAATGTTCCTACATATGTGGTATGTACTCACTGGGTTTGTTGCAGCAAGAGCTGTCTTCACATTGCTAATGAAAGCTTTCACATTCAATCTAAAAGAAATAACATTTAAAATTAGAAACAAAAAAATGAAATCCTCAAAGTACTCAAGAGTTTTATAAAACCAGACTCTAGGACTGGTTCCCTTTGGCTCTGTCCTCAACTCTCACCTATTCTCTCTCCCCATTCATTTACAGGGAACATTATATACTGTCTACATGCTCATTACTCCTAAATCCCAGTGTTGACCTATCCTCTGAATTCTAGATTCATTCATTCATACACACACACACACACACACACACACACACACACACAGCCTTTTTAACACTTCCATTCGAATGTATAGTAGATGTCCCACATCTGTCAGGTCCAAAACTCTTGACTGTCCACACCCCAAACTCAAATGCTGCTCTTCCCACAATCTTCCCTACCTCAGTAGAGCCACATCATTCCATCATTCACTAAGGCCATCCTTCACTCTTCTCTCTCCTATACCCAGTAACCTGTTCAGATCTTTCAAATATATTCTGAGTCCTAATACTTCATCTCTACAAACTATGGCCAAGCCACCATATTTTGACAGGATTATTCCAATAGCTTACTAACTAGTCTCTTTGATCCATACTATCTGTTCTCTCCGACTACAGTTCAAATGATCCTATTACTTTTCTGCTTAAAATCATCTAATGGGGGATGCCTGGGTGGCTCAGTGGTTGACCGGCTGCCTTCAGCCCAGGGCATGATCCCGGAGTTCCAGGATCAAGTTCCACATCCAGCTCCCTGCATGCAGCCTGCTTCTCCCTCTGCCCCTCTCTCTCTGTTGCTCATGAATAAATAAAAATATTTTTTAAAAATCATCTAATGAAAAAAAAATCATCTAATGGTTTCCAACTTATTCAAAACCCGAGGCCCAATGTGACCTGGCCCCATTCTTTCTCACATCTTATCTCTTCCTACTCCCGACCCACCCCCCCAACTCATTCCCCTCTTCTACCTACTGAAGAACAATCACTCCTTGCTATTTTCATTTTTTAAAATTTTCACGATTTTTTATCTGAGAGAGTGTGTGCATGTGTATGAGTGGAGGGAGGGGCAGAAAGGGGGAGAGAGAGATAATCTTTTTTTTTTTTTTTTAGATTTTATTTATTTATTCATATGAGAGAGAGAGAGAGAGCAAGCGAGCGGTAGAGACAGGCAGAGGAAGAAGCAGGCTCCATGCAGGGAACTCGATCCGGGACTCCAGGACCACGCTCTGAGCTGAAGGCAGGCGCTAAACCACTAAGCCACCCAGGGATCCCCGGAGAGAGAGAGAATCTTAATCAGACTCCAGTCTGATATAGGGCTTGATCTCAAAACCCTGAGATCATGAGCTGAGACCAAGAGTCAGACACCTAACTGACTGAGTCATTCAGGCACCCCCAAATAATTGTGTCTTTGCTTGAATGTCATTTGAGAACCTCTAGGGTAGTATTTATTTGGTAGAATGTAGAAAACTACTTTGTTGGTTTTTTTTTTTTTTTAAGATTTTATTTATTTATTTGAGAAAGAGAGAGAGAGAGTGCGGACACAAGCAAAGTCAGGGGCAGAGGAATAAGTAGACTCTTTGATGAGGGAGAAGCCCAATGTGAGGCTCAATTCGAGGACCCTGAGATCATGACCTGAGCTGAAGTCACACACTTAACTGTTTGAGCCACCCATGAGCCCCTAGAAAACTACTTTGTAAGACATTAAGAGGTATATAGTAAAAAATAAGCATGGCACAGAGAAAGGTAACATGGTATAGCAGTTAAGGTATTCTTTCTTAGAATCTGAAAGCCTAGATTCAAATCTTGGCTTTGCCACTTCAGAACTGTGACTTGGACAGATGACTCAAGCTTCCTGTGCCCCAGTTTCCACATGTTTAAAATGGGAATGACAATACCTCACATAGTTTTTATAAGAATTAAATGAAATGAATTATTATTTAGAAAGTGCCTGGCAAAAAAAAAAAAAAAGAAAAGAAAAAGAAAAAGAAAAATAAGAAGAAAAAGTGCCTGGCATAGGGGCGCCTGGGTGGCTCAGTCAGTTAAGCATCTGCCTTTGGCTCAGGGCATGATCCCAGGGTCCTGGGACTGAGCCTAAAGTCAGGCTCCTTGCTTAGCGGGGAGCCTGCTTCTCCCTCTCCTCCCTGTTCCCACTCTCTTGTTATCTCTGTGTCTCTCTCAAATACATAAAATCTTTAAAAAAAAAAAAAAAAGTGCCTGGCATAAAGTAAGCTCTGTAAAATTTTGTTAAATAAACAAATGTGTTCAATATGCAAACAAGTTTGGGAAACAGTGGGTTAATAAATAAAGTTAGGTAAGCTTCTCTGTTGTTTAGGTAAACTTGAATTCACCAACATGCATGACAGATCTCTAAACAAATGTGATTATATGTAGTAATTTCCAAATGTGTTTGACTAAAAATCCTTGGAACTGGCTTTTCTAAGGGATAGTTATTAACACTTATGGAAAGATAACTTAGAGAGCTCTAATGTTAGAGGACATAAAAATGCAGGAGCATGAACCAACATCAACTTTTGAGGAACAAAGGTAGTTATGTTTTATATATATTAGATGACCCAGCTCTGGCTTCTCATAAATGGCAGAGATAGCTACAGCAAACAGAATAACAAGTCAGAGGTAGGCACAATATTTAATTATTCTGTACCTGATTTCTTTCTGACTTACCCAGAAAAACCAAATTCTTTTATTGCATTTGATAGCCAATTCAGAGTTTCTGATTGATTCTTGGGATTCTTCTGTGAGAAAGCCATTGACATAACCTGAAGCGAAGAAGGAAGAAAACACAAATAAGCATGTATTCCCTCTTATATATCTCACAGAAATATAGTATGGCATAAAGGTAGAAGTGGTTTTTCTAATGCTGATAGAATTGCAAGAATGCCTTAGGAATGAAATATTTAACTAACACAAGAAAATGAGGTATGTGACAGGAGTATTAAAAGCATTCTGGACTTTACAACTCTTCATTAGTGATCACTCTGAATTATAATGTCTTAAGAGAAAAATCACTCTCATTTTTTAATAGAATATTCTTGGCCAAGATAAATTCTTATCAGGCAACAGTATAATATTAGAGGTAAAGATAAAAATGCACAATATAAAAATGTTTTGACTTGAGAAGAAAAGAACTACAGTTTAATCAGTAACCTTAAATTAAAATTCGGGAAAAAGCCAGAAAAAGTTGGGGAAAGAAAGCTCTGTCACTAACCTGTTCAGCTGTCCATGGCAACATGCAAGCTTCTGCTATTGCTGTCATAGCTTCTTTTGCATTGTTCCCACATTTCACATCTCCAATCTTGTCCACAAGGCCATCCAAGACAATCTGAGCTGAAGTTTTGGAAAAATTCCCCTTCTGGGCAATCAGAGCAACTATATGAAGCTTCATCTGCATCACCTGAACAAGGATAAGCATCACAAATTTATGAGTAAGCCAAAAACACTGATTTACTTATTTTTATGGCAGCCTAAAGATGTAACACAGGGATACCTGAGAACACGACCAAACTAAAAATGACAAGTTTATTTATTTATTTATTTTTAAAGTAAGCTCTACATTCAACATGGGGTGCAAACTCATGACCCTGAGATCAAGAGCTTCATGCTCTACCGGCTGAGCCAGCCAGATGCCTTTAAAAATGACAATTTTTTTTTTAAAGATTTTATTTATTCATGAGAGACAGAGAGAGGGAGAGGCAGAGACACAGGCAGAGGGAGAAGCAGGCTCCATGCAGGGAGCCTGACGTGGGACTCAATCCTGGGTCTCCAAGATCACGCCCTGGGCTGAAGGCGACGCTAAACCACTGAGCCACCCGGGCTGCCCCAAAATGACAATTTTGAACAAAGATGCAAAATAATTTTTATCCTTGCTATGAATTAAAATAGCTAATTGACAGCAAGAGAGAAAAAACCAAACTCAATGTTTTAAAATATTAACAAGCAAAATTAGTACATGAAAAGTTTATGAACTGATAAAATTAATTTCTCTATTCTCCTTAGGGTTATTTGCATATAGTACTGAATACACATCCTGAAATACATAATAAATGACCAAACTAACCGCATAACTCAGAGTTCCTACTAGTGTTGCTCACAAAAAACTACAATCCTCACGCAGATGTGTGTGCATGTGCGCGCGCGCACACACACACACATACACAGAACTTGAGAGATTTCAAGAACTTGTAGATTTTTAAGTGGAAGAATGAAGATGTGAAAAAAATTTAAATATATAGATTTTATATATTTTATTTTTTATTTATGATAGTCGCACAGAGAGAGAGAGAGGCAGAGACACAGGCAGAGGGAGAAGCAGGCTTCATGCACCGGGAGCCTGACGTGGGATTCGATCCCGGGTCTCCAGGACCGCGCCCCGGGCCAAAGGCAGGCGCTAAACCGCTGCGCCACCCAGGGATCCCCGATGTGAAAATAATTTAAAGATGTTAATGTGATGATGGCAGATGTATGGCTCTTGGGACCCCTTTGCTCATCAATATTTCCCTCTGTCTTGTTTGAATATTTAAATAACAGGAATTTAAAAAACAAATAAGGGGCAGCCCCGGTGGCGCAGCGGTTTAGCTCCGCCTTCAGCCCAGGGCGTGATCCTGGAGACCCTGGGTAGAGTCCCACGTCAGGCTCTCTGCATGGAGCCTGCTTCTCCCTCTGCCTGTGTCTCTGCCTCTCTCTCTCTCTCTCTGTGTCTCTATGAAAAAATAAAATAAAAAATATCTTAAAAAAAAATAAATAAGTAAATAAATAAGTAAATAAATAACAGGAATTGGTGAGGATGTACAGAAATTAGAATTCTCTTGCACCACTGGTGCAAATGTAAAATGGTGAAGCCACATTGGAAAACAGTTTGGCAGTTCTTCAAAAAGTTAAACACAGTTACCATATGACCCAATAATTCTAATTCTAGGTATATATCGAAGAGAATTAAAAATGTGCTCATATAGGGGCACCTGGGTGGCTCAGTCAGTGAGGCGTCTAACTCTTGATCTTGACTCAGGTCATAATCTCAGGGTCATGAGATGGAGCCCTGCATTGAGCTCCATACTCAGTGGGGCATCTACTCGGGATTCTCTCTCTCTCACACCCTCCCCTTCTGCCTCTGCCTCTGCCCCTCCCCCTACTAAAAGATAAATAGATCTTTTGAAAAAACGTGCTCACAAAAAACTTGTACGTGAACGTTCAGAGACAGTCACAAAGTGGAAACGCCACCAATGCCCTTCAACTTATAAATGGGTAAAGAAAATGTTCTACTTCCATATAATGGAATACTATTTAGTGATAAAAAAGAATGTAGAGTTATAAGTGCTACTATCTGGGTGAACCCTGAAAATATTATGCTAAGTAAAAGACATTTCATTATACGAATTGTCCAGGAGAAATAATCCATAGAGACAGAAAGTAGAGTTCATAGTTGCCAGGGATGGGGGGAATCTGGGGAGGAAGAGTGACTGCTAATGGGTATGGGGTTTCTTTCTGGAGTGATGAAAATATTCTAAAATTATAGAGTGGTAGGAGTTGCAGAACTCTGTGAATATACTAAGAATTGCTGCATTGTACACTTCAAAATGGTGAGTTTTACACTCTCAATAAAGTTGTTATAAAGAAAAATACACATATAAAATTATCCTCTGTTATGGATCTAACACATAGGAGGGTATTAGCTCAAATCAGGTATGCTTTTTCACTTAAGAAGCTGCATAAAGAGGGGTTTTAAAAGTGGTGTGTAGGGGAGGAGGGCAGCACGAAATCCTCTTGGCAGAGGAAGACTTTCTGGAGCTGGATGGTATGGCTGAAGTGCTGGAACAGTGCTAAGGGAACACAGTGTGCAAGGAAGCCAATGATCCTAAAGAGAGAACAAGAAGTGGCAGAAGAGAAGCAAAAAAGGGACTAGCAGGATGCCCAAAATAAACCTGATATATTTCAAACTTTTGTTTCCCACAAGGTCTATGAATATCTAGAGAAAGAAACTTTTCTTTCCTGTATCACTTTTTTAAAATAAATATTTATTTATTCATGAGAGAGACAGAGAGAGAGGGAGGGACATAGGCAGAGGGAGAAGCAGGCTCCCCGTGGGGGAGCCCACTGTATCACTTTCTTATACCTCCCTTTATACCTACTTTTTAGGCTAAATAATGGCACTGTTAAATTTTATCTCTATTATCAGTTAATACATTAAACTATGTGGTAATTTTTCACTGGTAATCTAAAGACCTTTTATCTTTTAACCAAACAAGTAAGAAACTTGTCTCCCTGTCCATCCCTCTCTTGACATGTGAAGATTAAGGGGCTTCTAGCCCTAACTAATGAGAAGAAAAATGCATATACATAAATTACACAATATATAGATATATACTTCCATATAAACTATCAATTACACAAAGGTATGGTTATGTGTTGAATCAAAATGTACACACTCCATTGTTTACATTTAAAGTTAGATGACACATTGGTTGAGTGATTTTTTTAAAAGGGCTAAAAATCATTAGCAAACTACATCTTTCTCAATTTATAGAGTATGATGGAAATTACTTTAACGAAAGATATTAAAATCTCCAATTAAAAATTACCTGAAAATTGGTTTCTTTCCACCCAGGTTTCTTGGCCAGCATCCTCACTAATGCCTGGCATGGCATTTCAGTTCGATCCATTAGTTCAACAGCCTTGAAGTAAAACAACAGAACGATATTTAAGGGGTTAACGGTTACCTAGGGAAAGGGTAGATACCAAAGTCAAGTAGGTGACTTGAAAGAGGAAGGTTATAGAGGGAGCTCAAATAGATTTGTTTCTTGATTTGGGTATTTGATGTACAGTTATATTAATACCATTGAAATTCCGCCCCCCCCCAACCCCATTTCAGGATTTAACGAAGAATTTGGTCCAAGGAATATAACAGTAAAAGTTTTCCTTTGCTTAATGTATGGCAGAAACTGCTTATACATATTTTGACTTATCTGATTTTCCTAAAAACACATCACAAAGTAGGATAGGTTAGAAGTGGTTAAGTACTAAACTTCAAAGATGCACAACTCAGGTCTAAACCTGACGCATGGCACAGGCAGGACTGAAAGCCAGGTCTTCTGCCTCAAGTCCCAGTGCCCTTGTGGTTTCTACCTTCCTCATGAGAATCAGAGTAAATGTCAAAAAGGAACTTTCATGCTCCTTTTCAACAAGGATTTCTGAAAGGTGCTTCTCATACCAAGTAACAATGTCTGTTCTCCTTCTCATCATGACAACAAAGAGAGAAACAGAAATGGATGAGGGGTGGTTTAACTGGAGTGATCTGTTTGCCCATGAAAAGTTTAATGAACAAATACTGTGATATTAAAATTCATCTAAATCTTATAATTAAAAATAAACCTACTTTTGTTGAATATTAAGTTATGAGCTTACACAAGCCATAGATAGAAAGCAGATATTGAAAGATTAACACTACAGAGCTAAAACCGCACCCCACCCCTCATCTTTAGTTAACAACCTAAAACATGTTCACTGGATACAAAACACAGCAAGTAGGGCAAGCACTTTGTCAATTTCATCGCTTCTATATAATGCAATGTTCTTTTGCATTCAACTCATCTATGTGCACCTACCTTTTGGAACTCTTCCATACAGGCCAGCCTTTCCTTCCAGTTACTGCTGTCTAGAAGTTGTATACAGGTAGCAGGAAGGACAGCTGAAGCTTTTTCTTCACATACTTCTATCTGTAAAATACAAAAACATTAAAATTAAGAATTGCTTGTGGGGGGGAATGCCTGGGCGGTACAGTTAGTTGAAGTGTCCAACTCTCAGTTTTGGCTCAGGTTGTGATCTCAGGGTCATGAAATTGAGCCTTATGTCTGGCTCGCACTCAGTGCAGAGTCTGCTTAAGATTCTCTCTGGGACACCTGGGTGGCTCAGCGGTTGAGCGTCATGCTCAGGGTGTGATCTCGGGTCTGGGGATTGAGTCCCACTTCAGGTTCCTGCAGGGAGCCTGCTTCTCCCTCTGCCTATGTCTCTGCCTCTCTCTCTCTCTGTCTCTCATGAATAAATAAAATCTTAAAAAAAAATATTTCTCTCTCTCTGCCCCTACCCCGGCCCGCTGCGCATGCTCTCTCTCAAATAAATATATGCATCTTAAAAAAAATAAAGAATTGCTTTAGGAAACAGATGACGAGGATGTAAAAATACCGCAGGCCAAACTACATGGATACTCCATGTGTATGCTGTGGCACCATTTCAATAAGCTAAAAAATATCAATCAACTATATATGTTGTACAGCTCAGGAAACAACTCAAATATTCTCATAGGAACCGATTTTCCATGCTTTTCTGAGTTTGAGGCACCTCGTATGAAACTGACCGAGAGCTCGGGCTCCACTATCTCTTTGGTCTCTGGTCCTTTCTTGTTCTTGGTTCCGGTGCTCCCTGTGCCGCCTGGTGCAGCTGGCTTCCCCTTCTTAGGTGGACCTCCAGCCTAAAAGCAATTACAAAATAAACAAATAAACAAATAAATAAATAAATAAAATAAAATAAATAAAATAAAATAAACCACATAGGACTCAGAACAGTGGTTTTTCAACTTTTTTTTGGCCAGCGACTCCCTGAAAATTTGATTAAAAATAAGGGACCGTTCAACCAACCAAATACAAGGTATTTTTGGTGCCCATAGAACTTAGCACTTTCAAGGACAGACAGACCTCCTGAAGACCATTTGTGGGGAAATCTACAGACCCCATTATTAAAGAACCTCTAAATCAGAATGAGCTAAAGAGATAAATGAAATGAAAATGAACTGAAATTATACTACATTTACAGATTAAGAATTAACATTTGATGCCTTAAATGCCTCTAAATCTTTCCTACATTAGTAAAAGGCAGTTTCTAACTGCCAGCAGCTACCCAATACTTCATCACAAGATACCCCAATAACAGGAAAATATCTTACTAACTCATTGTAGAGCTACCCAATTTTGAATAGAGTGGTTGCTATGACAATGCCAGTGAATGGTCTAGTTATGTTGAAGAAGGCCACAGAACTCAATCTTTTTATTGCTGTAATAGTTCTTCAACTGGTCTACTTGTATTTTCCAAGTATATGACCGACCAAATAATCTACAAAAGTGATGACTCTGCCTTTTCCTTCCTCATATCAACACAGGTTTTACTTTATTCTTTTATCTAATTGTAGATTATTATTAAATAACAACAGTACCAGCAGGCATTTTTTGTTTTACTCCTCACTTTAATAGGAGTGCTCCTAGTATTTCATCACTATGAAGCATGATGCTGACCTGTAGTTTATAAGATCTACTGCTGTCTAAAGATCTATCTCTATATATTTAGTCATGTCAAAGTATTCATCCATTTCTATGTGTTTAAGAATTCTCATCAGGAAGACATGCTGAAATCTATTACATTCCTTTTCAGTGTCTGAAATTAGATTTCTTTGCATCTCTACATTTAGTAAGTTTTCGAATATTACTATTGAATTGTCTGTGTGATCCTGGAATAAACTTCAGTTGGTCATACTTTTTATTATACTCACTGGCTTTTATCTGCTAAGACTTTATTTAAGTAGCTTGATTTAAATGTACTTCACTTCAGTTTTGAAAGGTCATAAGAAAATCACAGTTTATCACAAAGCAAACAGCCAATAGCAGTAAAGTTAATATGGTAACATGCATCACTATTCACATCATTCCACCCATTTTGGATATTTGTTAAACTATGCCCCAAACCTGAAAAAGAAAAGATAAAATGACAGAGGGCCCAATTAGTCTTCAACATTCAGACCTCCTCTGAAACCAATGTTATCTTGAACATAATCTGAGCTTTTAAAAAGGTATAATTAGTAAAACTAAAATGCTCTTTTTCATCAAAGAAAAACCTCCAATACTTGCCAGTTCATATCAGCAGTATGATTTTGCTGGTTCGTAACAATGACCCTATAGAGATTTCATTGTTTTCTGACCCTAAAAATAGAAAATTCTATACTCTTTGACTAACCAGAACACCTCTTCTAGATCCTTTTCTATAGTAAATAGCACTTTCTGTATAGAGAGGGACTTCAATTAACAAATCTCCTACTTATCTTTTTTTTGTTTGTTTACAGCTATATATGTTTATTAGCTTAGCAGGTATATTGATAAAGTCTTTTCAAAAGAAGAATGAAGTAGATTGTTCCCCCCTGCCCTTTTTAAAAGGATTCTTTGTAAGAGAAAGTTGGCCAGCATGGTAGGGTTCAGCAAGATAAGAAAAGGCCTTAAGGTACTGTTCCCAGGTCATTGTCCAGAGAGGCAACACCTGGTGACAGAAGAGAATGGCTGCCAACCTCCCATTAGAATGCTGAAGAACACTGCATAATACAAGCGAAAGTACACATACTGCAGTAGTTAGAAATGTCTGGGTCCAAATCCCAGCTCGGCAACTCTAGCCATTCACCAAATGTGTCCCCGCTTCCTTCTGTCTGCCAGAAGCTCATCTATGCATGGAGAATTGAGCAGTAATAAGATCTTTATCCCTTAAAGTTTATAACATGGTGTGGTGGTGAGTAGTAAACGAACAAGCAGACAATAAAAATACCAGAGTGAGCTGCAACAGCAGAATACTTAACCTTGCTGAGCCTCACTTTCCCTTTCTGGAAAAATGGGAATCACAAAACACTTATTTTAAGGGTTGTTTGATGATTAAATGATATTATTAGGTAAAATATTTCCCAAAGTGATGCTTTATTAAATACCAGTTCTCTCCCCTAATTCATGGTGGGGTTCAGGGTGGAGAAAGGAATAAACTTTCTATATCTACAGTAGATAATTTCATGCTTCACAGAGTCCACGGGACAAGTGTTCTCTAAAAGAATGCCATATTCACCTTTAGGCATTTTCCTCTTTTCCACTTATACAAAGATACAAGACCTTAATTGGTATGTAGACTTGGTGATATGATTTAACAGCATTATTAGCAAAATGACCAAGGTGATATTATTGTTAAGGGCTTTGCCACATTTTCTTTACTTAATGATTACTTTACGATCCCTCAAAATGCACTCCTGTATCTTGATTACCATTTTTAGCTCTATTAAAGTTTACTTAGCCAAATATATTGTTGGAATACTCTGTCTTTGTTGATGGATGTTCTGCTCTATTTTCAATGTGGTAACGAATTCATTTCTCAAATGAAATCATACTGGAAGGACAACCAGGAACCTGAGAATCAGATCCCGCCTTACCAAATTCTAACTTTTAAACCGTATTTCCCAAGTCATCTATTAACCTTAGTAGTAGGTGCCTTTTTTAAGGGTCCTGGTTTGGGTGCTGAAATGTCTTTTGTGTCCTTATCTCCTGCAGCCCCTGAAGTGGCAGTCCTTCCAGGAACAGGCTTGGATTCCTTCTTGTCAGCTGCTAGTCCAGCTTTCTTGCCATGTACCAGCTCTACTTTTTCTGAACATTCTTTGATCTAGAGAATGAAATTGAGATGAACATCATTAAGCCCAACTCTGAAATTTAATCACTGTTAGTACTTAACAAGTCATCTAAATCCAACTATATGAGAAATCAGAAAGCTTCCTTTTCAGCAAAAATAAATTATCTACTTTCTTACATTTTATTTCTACACAAATTAAAATTATAATAAACATACATTTTTAATCAAAATTCATATTTAGAAGGGTAATTTTCCAGACAGTCGAAATAAATTTATCTTAGAACATTCTTTTCACCTCCTCTAGGGACTGATCAATCAGCTTTATTTTTTTGTTTCTTTTTTTTACAATTTGGAAGTTATTTCTACTGGTATCACCACTATAGCTTCAGAGGAAATTTAAATTGTCAAAAGCTGTTTTCACAGTCCAGGCTTAAACTACCAGTGGCAAATGAAATAACCTTCACAAACTGATCAGCATTTTTGTCTTCATGAAACAGAATAGACAAAATCAAAACAAAATCTAATACACGGAGATAGAATTGTTGTCCAATTTCATTATAATCTATCACTAACCTACCTTATCAAGCTTGAGTTTATCCACATCAGCTAAGAATGGATTTACTGCTTTCTCACCCACCACTTTCAAAGCAGTACCCAATGCTTCAAATGCAGCATCTCTGACTTCAGGAGCAGAATCATTGATGTGCTATGGTCCGGAAGAAGCAAAATGATCTTAATACAAGATACTTTGGGTATTACTGATTTTAATTCAGACTAGTCATTATTGGATAAAGAATTTGCTTTTTACAGTTTACTGAAGCTAATTAAGTGTAGCTTTCCTTTTGCTAACTGTTATTCTTTTACATATTCTTTTTTGGATAAGGAAACCTCTGGTAATCCATTCAGCAAATAAGTGCTTCCTTTTCCTTCTACTCTCTATTTAAAATGCCTCATATGCAAAGGATCTTCAAAGACTCCAAATTGTATGCCTGTGCTTGGCCAGATCCAGCTGAATACCATTATATGGGCCAAATAAGAAACAAAATGTTTAACAGTGGAATCATAAAGCTAACTTGTGCTTTCCTTTGGGAATAGGAACACAGGGTACAAGAATTTGGATTCAGTTTCCAGAGCCCTCAGAGGTCTGCTCCTCCAAAGACCATAATCTATAGTCTAAAAGTCAAGTAGTCATGGTTCATAATTAATATGGAAAAAAATCTCCCCTAGGTATAAAAAAATTCCCCCAATTCCAAAGAGAAGTCTATACCTTAAGTAGAGCAGCACAAAAGGGCTTTAGCAAGCTCTTTGGCAGGGTAGAAGCAGTACAATGGCGGAAGCTTCTTGCAATAAAAAGAGATGTCTGCTGCTTGATGGTTGGATTTTTATTATCCATTACTGCTAAAACATCCTCACTGATGTTCTGTAGTGTGGTCTTTAGAAAAGAAAACATGGTCAGTGAGATTTTCTCAACTGTAAGCATAATCAAAATATTACACTGACAAAATTTATTTTAAACAGAAGTGCAAATTCATGTTGTCAACTTACAGTAAGGAAGATTGCATCGATTGCCTCCTGCAGGGCTTGTACCACTTGAGGTTTCTTTTCTTTGAATTTTTCCAAAATGGTTGGCACAACCTATAAAAGCGAACCGCTGGAATATTAATTTGCTGGCAACAAAAATGCATGAGGTACTGACATGCCACATGAATGAACCTTGAAAATATATGCTAAATCAAAGAAGCCAGTCATAAAGGACCACATATGTATGATCCATTTAAATAATTCCATAAAATATCAATTCTACACAGACAGAAGTAGATTAGTGGCTGCCAGTAGGCAGTGATTGCTAATGAGCATAGGAGTTTTTTGGGGGTAATGAAAATGTTCTGGATTTAGATGGTCATGACAGTTATACAATCTTGTGAATATATTAAAACCACTTACTTATAAACTTTAAGAAGGTGAATTTTACAGTATGCAAGTTATATATCTTGTAACAAGCTGTTATTAAATAATTTTGGTGCCACCAAAACAAAATGAACACCTAAGTTGGATAAAAAGTAATTTCCTTCTTGAAGGGCACAAAGATCTTACGCCAGAACAATTAAGGGTTCCCATTCTGCAGTGCTTCTCAATCCTTTTTCTGCATCTCCACCTTAATGCAACCATATAACCATTCCTATCAGTAACATCTTTCATTAGACAAAAAGATTCCCAACTAGATGGATTTAGGATAGGGGAACAGGTACAGTATGTAATTTTTCTTCCTCACCTAAGATTCTGATATACTTCACTAAACTGAAATGTCTCCCACTCCTTTACTATACTAAGAAAAAGAAATAGTACTAAAAATAACAGCAATTTTGATCAGAAGGATATCCTCTTACTCATGTACTAAGTTTAGATCAATAAAGTTGGAATTTTTATAATTTTTATCTTATAAACTATCACTAATTCATTAAATATTTGTTGAATACCTATTACATCTATTGAGTGCCCGGTACTGTGCTAGCAGGCAAATTAAAGTTTATCTTTTAAGGTCCCAAAGATATAGCAAAGGTCAAAGGCATCCAAAAAAATATTTAAGATTTCACCACATAAGTGATAGAGACCAGAAGAAATATAGTTTCTGTGGAGAAATATAAAAGACTTTTCAATACTAGGAGTTAGTTATAAACTTGAAAATCAAGATGTTTTAATGGTTATAAAGCTAAAGTTCGCCTTTATTTGTATTTTATGAGAAAGACAGCTTATAAATAGCTAAAGAAAATAAACCTGAACCATTAATATGCTTGACCTCAAATACTGTATATGACAGTTTTAAGGGGGTGGGGGGTGATATACCAAACTATAAGCTTTATAACTTTAAGCTGTATAATAAAATATCACAAAGCCAGAACCAGAACTAAAACTGGGCCAGGTAATCATCCAACTAGGATTTAGCAAATTAAAATGTAACTTAAAAATTGTTTTTCTAGATTAAAAGTTACTAAGACAAAAATACATTCTTTTAAAAAAAATGCTAATAAGTAACACAAAACTTACCAAAAGCTGATTAACATACTGATTACATGCATACACATAAGTACTGTATAATAATTACTGCTATAAAATATGGTTTATAATTTTATTTCAATTCATAATTTACATGTCTAAGGGTTTTATGGACTCATTTTTATTTCCCTGGTAACCAGTTAGTCATGATTTATTTTTATTTGGTAGTGTCTTTTTTTTTCAGTTGTCTGAAATTATTTTTAATGCTATGAGTAAGCAAGCTCCAAATACCATAACTGAGCTTACACATTAACTTCACAACATAAAACTGACACATGACTACAAACTATGAGGAGCCTCTAAAGTCAATCTAGGTAATCAAATGATCAAGTAGCAAGTTCAACCCTATAGTTTAGTATGGTCAATTTTCAGGATGCTATACCTTCTAAGTAGTTCAGACCAGATTTAGAGGCCAATTATAAATGCCACAATTAAAACATCCCAATTTATTAAAACTGTTACCAAATTTGAGTACTTCGAAATTTATACAGAAAAGAGGGTATAGTCAACAAATATCTCCAATTGCATTGCTTAGAACAAATCAAACTGATATACTACCAAGAGTGTAATCTATACAAAATGTCTCAAGTTTATAAGTATATTATTTTTTGAATAGGAAAACACTATAAAATACATTTTATATATTCATCTCACTTCTGGTTTTACTTTTTTTTTTAATTTATTTTTTTATTTTTTATTTTTTATTTATGATAGTCACACAGAGAGAGAGAGAGAGACAGGCAGAGACACAGGCAGAGGGAGAAGCAGGCCCCATGCACCGGGAGCCCGACGTGGGATTCGATCCCGGGTCTCCAGGATCGCGCCCTGGGCCAAAGGCAGGTGCCAAACCACTGCGCCACCCAGGGATCCCTCACTTCTGGTTTTATACTGCCTTTCCTACTTCCATTTTACTTTGCCCTGGTGGTTATCATAAGTTTCATTTCATCCTGTTATACCGCATATCTTATAAGAACAAAGCAAAATATTAATAAGTAAGCAAATCAATTCAACGAAGTATTTAGGCGATGTACCCAATTTTCTATGTAAAGCTAATAAATTTAGCTACAACACCATCTTTACTAAAATGTTGTGAGGGATTAGGCTCAATATTACTAAAATTTAGTGAAAAATTCACTTTGTCCAATCAATGTATAAAGATTTATTCCAAAGAGCTGCTTTAATCATAAAGCTAGCCTGGCAATCTTGGTAACGTTGATTTGTATCTAAAAAGGAGTGTTACTCACGTGTCCTGCATATTGTCCAAATTTCTTCCTCAGTCCAACAGCCAGGCCAGTAAGACATTTCGCTGCCAAAGCCACCAACATGACATTGGTGTCCTTTCCAACAACCTACAAAGAGGAGGAGGAAGAAAGGAAAACAAAACAGTCAGAATCCTGTAGAAGGGAACTGAAAATGTTTTTTTTTTTAAAGATTTTATTTATTTAAGATGGAGAGAAAGAGAGTATAGACAAGCAGGGGGAGGGGCAGAGGGGGAAGCAGGCAACTAGTTGAGCAGGCAGCAAGATACAGGGCCCTGGGATCATGACCTGAGCCAAAGGCAGACACTTAACTGACTGAGCCACCCAGGAGTCCCTAAAAATGTATTCTTAAAAGAACTCTGCAAGCTGTAATGCTAAAGCATAGCCCATTTGTTTCCTATAAAAGAGGAAAAATTCTTCCGACAGTACCAAATTTGAGGGCTTCCCTTTATTCTGTTTAGTCTCCTATATTAAAGTTCAACCAATAACATATACATAAAACCACAACTTTAAATAGCTAACTCTCCATTAATAGTAGTCTGGGCTGTCCAAGTGGCACAACTGTGCAGGGGGGACTCTGACAATGGCAGACAAGCTACAGGCCTGTTGATTTTGCTCTGGAGCAGGAAAAGCCAAAAAACAGCGTACGTCAGAGGAAAGACACCTAAGGGCAACAGCTCCAATGTTTATACTCAAGGAGCACCAGTAGAAACTGGTATAGGTACTGTCAAGAAGTCCATGGGGACTTTCATAGGGGAAGAGAGGAAAAAATAAAACAAGATGAAATCAGAGAAGGAGACAAACCCTAAGAGACTCTAAATCATAGAAAACAAACAGGCTTGCTGGAGGGGATGGCGACTGGGGGAAATGGGGGGGAGGGGGATGAGGTAACCCAGTGATAAGACATTAAGGAGGGCACGTGATGGGGACGCCTGGGTGGCTCAGTGGTTTAGCACCTGCCTTCGGCCCAGGGCATGATCCTGTCCTGGGATCGAGTCCCACATCGGGCTCCCTACACGGAGCCACCTTCTCCCTCTGCCTGTGTCTCTGCCTTTCTTTCTCTCTGTGTCTCTCATGAATAAATAAATAAAAATTTTTTTTTTTTTTTTTAAAGGAGAGTACGTGATGTAATGAGCACTGGGTGTTATATAAGATTGATGAATCACCGGCCTCTACCTCTGCAACTAATAATACATCATAGGTTAATTAACTGAATTAAAAAAAAGAAGTCCATGGAGACTCTAAATTACAAATGCCATTACACAACCATTCTTCTGAGGGAGCTTCTGGCCTTTCAGCTGCCATTTTAGATACCTAATGATCATTAAGTGTGTATTTAGAGTATCTTAGTGTCTAGCATTTTTTTTAATCTTTTATTTTTATTTTTTTATTTATGATAGTCAGAGAGAGAGAGAGAGAGAGAGAGAGAGAGAGGCAGAGACACAGGCAGAGGGAGAAGCAGGCTCCATGCACCGGGAGTCCGACGTGGGATTCGATCCTGGGTCTCCAGGATCGCGCCCTGGGCCAAAGGCAAGCGCTAAACCGCTGCGCCACCCAGGGATCCCTAGCATTATTTATATCATCATCTTTCTCTTTACTATATTCCCAGGTAGAAGTAATTCTTCCATTCCACCTCAGACTTAATTAGCCCCTATGATCTGGTATTCCATAAGTAGAATCCTTCCTTCCAGATTCCCTGAATTAAACAACCCCTAATGCATAGCATGCAAGGAAGTTCTAGATGGCACTTACATGCACTCCTAAGTGCTAAGGAGTAATGATTAAGAGGCAAGATTAACATTTTTTTTTTTTAAGATTTTATTTATTCAGGAGACAGAGACAGAGAGAGAATGAGAGAGAGGCAAAGGGAAAAGCAGGTTCCATGCAGGAAGCCCCACAGGGGACCTGATCCCCGGTCTCCAGGATCAGACCCCGGGCTGAAGGTGGCGCTAAACCGCTGAGCCACCTGGGCTGCCCCGCAAGATTAACATTTATTAAAAACAAATTAGATGCTATAATTTCATAGGTGCTTTATAGTTCTTATTTTTCAACCAAAATCCTATAAAGTAGAAAACATTATTATCAAATTTTACAGATTTCAAAAATTAGGTACAGATTAACTTGCTCAAGGTCAGAGCTAGCCAATGTGATGTGATGTGATTTAAACCCAGTTCTGTTTTGACTCCAAAGCTTTTGCTTTCTTTACTAAAGCATATTCACACTGTAAACTCATGTTATGATAAATTCATTTTTCTTATGAGAAGATGAAATCAGGTCCTAATAAACATTTTGTTAAGTCCCTAACTACTATATATCCATAAAGAAAAAACTTCCATTCATTTCTGTATTAAACTCACTATCAGGGATCCCTGGGTGGCGCAACGGTTTGGCGCCTGCCTTTGGCCCAGGGCGCGATCCTGGAGACCCGGGATCGAATCCCACGTCGGGCTCCCGGTGCATGGAGCCTGCTTCTTCCTCAGCCTGTGTCTCTGCCTCTCTCTCTCTCTCTCTCTCTCTCTGTGACTATCATAAATAAATAAAAAAATAAAAATAAAATAAAAAAAAAATAAACTCACTATCAGGGGATGCCTGGGTGGCTCAGTGGTTAAGCGTCTGCCTTTGGCTCAGGTCATGATCCTGGGGTCCTGAGTAGAGTCCCACATCAGGCTCCCCACTCAGCAGGGAGCCTGCTTCTCCCTCTGCCTGTGTCTCTGTCTCTCTTTCTCTCTCTCTCTCTCTGTCCCCCATTAATAATAAATAAAATCTTAAAAAAAAATAAAAATAAAATAAATTTAAAAAATCAACTATCAGCATTTATTACATATTTAGTATTATATGCTAGACTTCATATTTAGATATAAATGTATATTGTAGGGATAGTCATCAAAAACATGCCAGGTATCCCTGGGTGGCTCACTGGTTTAGCACCTGCCTTTGGCCCAGGGCGTGATCCTAGAGTCCCGGAATCGAGTCCCGCATCAGGCTCCCTGCATGGAGCCTGCTCTCCCTCTGCCTCTCTCTCTCTGTCTCTCTGCGTCTCATTAATAAATAAATAAAATCTTAAAAAAAAAAAAATGCCAGACTCCATTCCAAGAAATCTTAGTTCAATGAATCTGAGGTGAGATTTGGAAACAGTATTTTAATATAGCTCAAAAGAAAAAGGCCATCAATCAATCCCATTCTCGGGAGAATAGCTCTCCCTATCCACCATTAGAGCAATAACCAGTGGGAGCTGAACCCTAGATACTGATGGTCCTGATGGAAAGTTGTGAAGAGGATCTTGTGAACCTATTAGAGTTCAAGATGGTAAAGGACTGAATGAACTTCTAGGTGAGAGACGGACCAGGCCTATCTGACTTCAACAATCTTTGTCAAACATTGTGGTTTGATTAAACAAGTGTTCTAAATTGAGTAATGGGAGTGAGGAAGGTGAAGAAATGTTTATGCTTAAGAAAAATAGCATACGTATCCAGGAGGACTGCATTCCAGATTTGAAAATCTCCATGACTCTGTTCTAGACTAGGGAAAGGAAGCTTTAGCTCACAATGTTAATTTAACCTAAATAATTGGAAATATTCTATCATTAAAAGTGCTGTCACTCCTCCCATAAATCTAGGCTTACAATATGATTATTAGTTGATCCTTGAACAATGAGGGTTAGGGGCACTATCCCCCCATGCAGTCAAAAATCCACATATGACTTCTGACCCCTCCAAACTTAAGTACTACTACAGAAGCTTTTCTGAGTTACAGTTGATTAACACATATTTTATATGTTATATGTATTATATTCTCTATTCTTATGATAAAGCTGGAGAAAAAATGTTATTAAAAAATCACAACGAAAATACATTTAGAGTACTGTTCTGTATTTACTGAAAAACATTTATGTGTAAGTTGATCCTTGCAGTTCAAACTTATGGTGTTCAAGGGTCAGCTGTAATTACCAATTAGTATTTATTTTTAACTACTAATGTAAGCCACTAGTTAATAGTAAGCAAAACAAAAACACTGTCAACAAAGTCAAAAGTCAATGAAATCCACCATGATTATTGTGCTTAAAAAACTATGATGAATATAAACAGAAAGGGGTGAAATATAGAAAGACCAAGGGGAAAAAGAAAACAGTTAATAACACATAAAAAGCTAATACCCTGAAGACCCAAATCTTAATCTAAAGATTAAAAAAAAATCATATCTATCTATATAACTATCTATCATCTCAGCATCCATAGGTAATTAGCCAAGTCAAAGAAGCTATTGAAGGGAGGTGGAGTTAAGGGGTGGGGAGAAATGGAAGAACTATAACCTATGAAAATAGGAAAGCCCATAAAATATGCTAAGTTACGTAACAACCTAAAAGAAATTTCAGTTTAAGAAATAATTTCAGAAATACCAAAAGGAATTTCAAAATGAATAGTTCTGCATTACTTGTATTAAAGGCGAAAAAAAAAATATTGGGAGATTAGTGGGATTACTTGATATAGACAACAAACATAAGAGACCATTTATATAGGGATGAGGCATCGATCTGTAGCCTATTCAGTCTCATTCTCTTCCACTTTTCCCCATTTCTGGTGTATGTCTCTGTCAAGTCATCACAATAGGGAGATGAAGTCTGTGTTTACATGCAAGTAAAATCACATAAAAGTTTTTAAAATGCCTTGTTCCTGGTTAGTTTATACAACTAAATTAACTTTTCATTGTTTTAAATATATTAGCCACAAAATTAAATTTCCTTCTACTCATGTGTAGTCTTTAATGGGCCCCACTCCATCATGTGAAGAGGGAGAAGTTTCTCACAGAAATCTACTGTCTCTGTCTACCCAATTACAAGATCCATGATCCTCTCTGTGAAGAATACAGTGAGAGATTATTCATAATGCCACTGGAAATCACAGAACAGTATTTATTTGAACAGCTAATATCCTAAGAAATTGCATGTGGAGAACATCAATTAATATTTCTATCATTAGATAAAAAAATAAAAGCTTTTATCTGAGGCACTGAGAATTCTGGGACAAGTAATAAGATTACAGATAAAAATTATATGCTGGGATTTAGAGAGACTCTGAAGTTCTCAATGCTACTAGAATCTCATTTCCCTCTCTTAGTGCTTTTTCTACCTGTTCTCTTCCCGCCCATGCTCCAGGTTGGTGAAATCTTTTCCCTGTGGGCAATTCCCATCTAATTAATCTTGCCTGGGTCTGGGGCTCTTCAAGATTGGAAGACTAAGAACTAAATAAGATTGGGACAAATCATATCTCTGCCTCCAAATCTCATTTGGAGGAAAACATTGTCCATTCTCATTACTCACAGATTTCATATTTGTGAATTCACCTAAACCTAACCCTTATCAATCCTCATAGCAGTCTCCCAGTCATTCATAGACAAGCACAGAGCTGTGAAAAATCTGAGTTGCCTGGTGTGCACATTCCCAGCTAAGAATGAACAAAGCAACACTCTGCCTTCTTCTTTCAGCTCTTATACTGTAAACAAGTATCTTTTTCATGGTCTGTTTAGTGCCGCATTTCTATTTCTTTTCTTTCATTTTTGTGATTTTTGTTGGTGCTTTCACTGTTTAAAATGGCCCCCAAGTGTAGTGCTGAAGCGCTATTGTTCCTAAGGGTAAAAAGGCCTTAACATAGAAATTATGTGTGTTAGATGAGCTTTATTCAGGCATGAGTTATAGTGCTGTTGGCCATGGGTTCAATGTTAATGCATCAATAATATATATTAAATGAGACCTCTTCAAATGATAAAACAAGCTATATATATATTGACTGGTTGATGAAAATGTTGAGACCAAAGAGTTGCGAATCCTAGCCCTGTGTTTCCTTAGGAGCAATGGTTCAATATTTTCTAATCCAGTGCTGTGATGACTTTCTAGAACATAACTACCATGAATAATGAGAATTACATGTGTATATAATTAAAGATTAACTGCCCCCCACAGCCACCATTCTAATCCTCTGTAATTTCAGGCTGAAGAAGCAAATGAAACAAAGTTTTCTATATTCAAGAACATGTCTTTAGAATTTGTTCTTAAACTCTGTAATTATATCCACAGTATTTGATCTATACTCTCAGATTTTATGAAAAGCCATTACATATAAATTTATCAACCAGCAACAAGACCAAAGGAGTGTTTTCTAAAAACATTTCTTTCTTATTTAGCACTTGCCCGCTTTATAATGACCACATATTCCCCACATCTTTCACTTTACATGCAGATATACAAACAGAAAAATATTCTTCATATTTAACATTTGTCCCATTAAATAGAGCCAATTTAAACAGTTCATCCTATAAAACTATATAAAGCCAGTAATATTTGGTTCTACATCAGCAAGATCCTCTTTTTCTTGAGGTTTGTAGATGCTATCAGAAAGCATAAAAGCAAAATGATAAACAAAGGTTGAAAACCAATCCCTCCAAACTAACCAACGACAATTGTTTTAAACAACCCTTTAAAAGGGTATGCCTATAATTAGAAAATCACCAATAGTGTTCCTTAAATGGCAATGTGGTTGTGATAAAAAAGATGACTGATGGCGAGAAATTCAAAGGCCTGGTCTGTTGTTAGGTTACCAGTGTTGACGCACTGCCCATTTACCTTCTTTAATGCTTTTACTAAATCTGCATAATCGCCTGCTTCCAGTTTGGGGTTTTTCACTAGTACTTCTACAGCCTCCAGAGCTTCTTTCCTCTCTTGCCATTTTTTTGCCTCCTGCAAGACATGGTATGAGTCACTTGTAGAACAGAAAATAAGAAGTCAAAATAAACAAATAAAAGTCTATTTCTCACATGTTCCTAATTCAAAGATACATAATTATTTTTTGTTTTCAGAAACTTTTTTTCTAAAGCCGGTCAAAAAACAAAACTGCAAAACTATGCAGCCAATCAGAATGTTTTGTTCATATATATAAAATTTTGTTCATACATAATAAATATTTTCAGAACATTTCACAACCCTAAAGTTCTATAAGTAAAAGAATGGGATGCCAGAGACTTCTTTCTCACTTTCCAGGCAAATTGTTAGTAAGCAAGTTATTAAACAGGAAACCTGCTATAAAGTGTTTCTAGCATATCTTATAGTGGGACAACTACAAGAGAAAAGAATTTCCATATTGGCAACATTAAAAAGATCAGAAAAAGACTGGGATGCCTGGTGGCTCAGCGGCTGAGCATCTGCCTTTGGCTCAGGGCGTGGTCCCAGGGTCCTGGGATCAAGTCCCACATTGGGCTTCCTGCATGGAGCCTGCTTCTCCCTTGGCCTATATCTCTGCCTCTCTCTCTGTCTCTCATGAATAAATAAATAAAATCTTAAAAAAAAAAAAAAAAAAAGATCAGAAAAAGACAATCACTTAACCGACAACCAAAATTGCTTTAATCTTGGAGATCAGTTTTATACACTGGTGGTACAATGCTACTTGTTTTGTTTTATGGCCATAAAGTAGAAAATACCTCACCAGAGATCAAGGATTTTGCATTCCCACTATCTGAAAGAATTGGGGATTCAACGAAGATGACAAACTTGCCACCCTGGAGAAGATTACAATGCAATTTAATTTATCAAGTATCTATTAATCAGAAGTTAATGAGGGACTGAAGGAGGTGACAGCAGAGCTAGAAAGATCTGCAATAAATAACTACTAGGTCATGACCACTATGAAAAGAGAAGTACAAGTTGCTCTGGTATTACAGCAAGAGGATTTAACCTACTTTAGGCTGACAGGTAGGATCTCCCCTAAAAAGTGACCCTTAAGGTAAGATCTAGAGGATGAAGAAGTATTATGTGGTGAATGGGGGAGAATGATATAGGCAGAAAGAACAGCATATATTAAGGTCCAGAGTTTGGGGAGGTGGGGGGAGAGTGTGGCACATGTGATACTGGGAGAAGTTAAAGATGATATAGGAGCAGAGTGAGAGCAATTAGAGAAGGTAAGGCTGGAAGGTAAGCAGGGGCCTCAAAGGTGCCCTAGGTGGCCTCGATAGCCATAGAATGATTTCAGATATCATATTAAACTCATGGAAGCCACTGAGGGGATTTAGTGAGGCAATGATAAGGGAGGATTTTTATTTTCAAAAATGACAGCTTTGATTACATGGGGAAATGTGATGGGAGGAGACAAGAGCAAAGATAGGGAGTTTTACAAGAAGGCTTGTTCCCGCAGCACAGGGGACAAGAGATGATGGTGGTAGTTGGGATAAGACTGTTTCTCAGTTGGGGATAATTGCGTCTCTTGGAGTACATTTTAGCAAAGTCTGGAGACATTTTTGACTGTCTGACTGGAGGAATGGTATTAGTGATATCTGGTGGGTAAATGCCAGAGATGCTGCTAACCATCCTACAATGCATAGGACAGCCCCCCAAAACCCAGAATTATTTGGCAAAAAATGTCAACAGTGCCAAGGTCAGGGAAACCTGGGGTAAAGTAGTGGCAATGGGATAGAAATAAGGAGATACACTGGAGAAATAGTCAAAAGTAAAACGACAAGGAAAAAGAAGTCAAGAATAACATTCTGGTTTTTGGCAAGACATGTTAAAAGAAAATACTACAGTAGGTATATATACACAGCAGTATGGGAACATAGAAGCAACTGATTCACTCTACTAGGGAAGATATGGGGTGTAAGGGGACACCAGGAAAGGGCTCAGCAGAACAATCTAATTATAATCAAGTAATTATTTAAAATGAAATAAATGGAAGAAAGTTATCATTACTTACAATTTTGTCATAAAAGTCTTTGGGAAGTTTGGAAAGAATTTCTACTGCTTCCAAAAGCTCATAAGCATCTATCTGTGGCACCTCATCACCATCATCACCACCTTCCAGGAGAAAAAAAAAAACAAACCTTAAAAATGGATGGATCATTTTTACTTATCAAAATAGTTTTCACATTTTTTACAACCTGATGAACTCTTGATATAGAAGGAATCAGTTATTAATGCTATCAACAATTGATATTGTATTAAATGGAAGTTCTACAAAACTCGAGGTTGGGCCCATTCTTCCTAATTTTCATAGAAACCAGTGTTTAAAACTGGCTTACCTCCCTCAGCATCACCACCAGCAGACTGTTGCTGCTCCAACTTAGCTTCTAATTCTTGCTGGGAACGCAGAAATCGACTTGGTTTAGGAGCACCTGTTGGCAATTTGACCCATTCTTCTTCTAGTTCTTTCAACTACAAATACCATAAAATATTTTTAAAACATACCTATATCCTCTCGATTAGAGAACACACTTAACATTTATATTTACTAACATCAGAACCCAATTTCTTATTTATGTGGTTCTAACAGGGCAAGAAAAAAAGATATGTTTAAAGTGTATACATTTGGTAACATAAATCAAACTGACATATTTACTATTGAAGATGTATGACTAAGCACTTAGAAAAAAGAATAAAATCCACTTTTTAGGACACTCATTAGTTCATGAATTCAGATATATTTATATTAGATAAAGTCTCTAAAAACATTTGTAATAAACAGATAAAATGCATTTTATCCAAACAGATATTAGGTCCTGCCACCCAACAGCATTATAAGCAATCTTTTAAATTGCACAGACAAACCAGAATCACTGAATGCACAGTATTTAACTTGAGAGGACAAAACAGAGACAGCTATACTCAGAAAAAAAACAAGAACTGATTTCAAAATTAAGAATGAGAAATAATTATTTGTAAGGATAGAATATCAACAACAAAAGGAAGGAAATATCTTCATATGAGCCTTATGCAAAGACAACCAAAAACTTTGTGCCTCACCTGGACAGAGTTTATATTTTGTAATGGGGGTCTCAGAGCATCCCGAATCCATCTGTAAATCTCCACAGCAATTAGTTTTGCTTCATCTCGAACAGCCTTTTCTCGAGACTCAAAGAGTTTTGGCAACACTTTGATAATTGGCTTCAGCAAAATGATTTTGGAACCAAATTCACTAGAAGTAAAACATTGGGGAAAAAAGAAAAAACAAACTTCTCAACATGCAATATATTTGGGTAGTGTTGGCTTTCGTTCACTCAAATATAGTTCTGTACTTATTAATAGTTGAGATTTTTTTAAGGCAAGAAAAAAAAAAAGCTCATAACATCTATGTTTAGATAGCACTCTTCGAAGAATGTTATTTAATGTCTAGGGTCCAAATATAAAAATCTTAAAACTAACCTTCTAGGTAACCAGATTAGGGATAATTCAAATCCATAAATGACCAAACTTGTGTAATGTATTAAATATATGTTTATACATAAAAGCTTAAAAATATAAACAAATCAGTTTATACACATTTAGATGAGTGAAATCTACTTTCAATAAATTTTTAATAGTTCTTACAATTAAGTTGTTCACTCAACTTGACAGATCACTAATCCTGGCAGTATGTTTGTAACTCTAGGCAACCTGAATCTCTCTTTGCTTCAGTTTTTCATGGGGAAAACAGTTGCATTCTGACTTCTTTTAAAAAGGTAGCACATTTAACCTTATCTATTTGACACATTTTATATTTTTAAGTTCCTAATTGGCCAAATTTAGCTTTCTGAGTCACTGCTAACATTTCTGCATAACAAATTCTAGAGCAAGAGGGATTTAGTTATGAAACAACACTAACATTCTGTAGTAGACTCATATATAGTTGACCCTTGAACATATATAGGTTCAAATTTTGTGGGACCACTCATACATGGATTTTTACAGTACAGTACTGTAAATGCGTTTGTTATGATTTTCTTCATAACATTTTCTTTTCCTCAGCTTAATTTATTGTAAGAATACAATATATAATACAGATAATATACAAAATATGTTAATCGACTATTTATGCTATCAGTAAAGCTTCTAGTCAACAGTCGGCTATGAGTATTTAGGTTTTGGAGAAGTCAAAATTTATACACAGATTTTTGACTGTATGGGAGTTGGCACTCTTAACCCCTGTGTTGTTCAAAAGTCAACTTATTTATTATATTATTATGTATTTATCTAATGTGTATAAATTTATCTCCTGTACACAAATCCAACAAAAATTTGTGTAATAACTCCTGACATAACTCCAACAGGTTAGAGGAGACAGAAAATACTCTCCATCAGAAGTGATATTTAAAAAGTTTATATGTAAAAAAAAAAAAAAAGTTTATATTTATTTATCAAATAGTTTACACTTCTGGTTATGGAGATAGTTTAATGTAAATAGTTTATTTTTTATTTTTATTTTTATTTTTTTAAAGATTTTATTTATTTATTCATGATAGACATAGAAAGAGAGAGAGAGAGAGAGAGAAGCAGAGACACAGGCAGAGGGAGAAGCAGGCTCCATGCCGGGAGCCCGACACGGGACTCAATCCTGGGACTCCAGGACGGCACCCTGGGCCAAAGGCAGGCACTAAACCGCTGAGCCACCCAGGGATCCCCAATGTAAATAGTTTAAATACAGATATCATAACATGAAAATATAAAGATGATCTCCAAGATTTCCTTTAAAATCCCCTTTGTTTTAATAGAAAAATCTCAATTGACCTATAAGGCTAAAGGGAAAATAAGAACTTAGGGTTACCAGGACCCCAAGCCATGACCTGAGCAGAAGGTAGATGCTTAACCTACTGAGCCGATGAGGTGCCCCCTTTTTAGATTTTGTTTTTAAGTAATCTCTACACCCAACATGTGGCTTGGACTCACAACCTCAAGATCAAGAGCAGTATCCTCCACCAACTGAGTCAGCCAGGCACCCCAAGATAAGCACAGACTTGATAACTAAGTCAATTCAATAAATTTCTAAGATGGGGATCCCTGGGTGGTGCAGCGGTTTGGCGCCTACCTTTGGCCCAGGGCGCGATCCCGGAGACCCGGGATCGAATCCCACATCTGGCTCCTGGTGCATGGAGCCTGCTTCTCCCTCTGCCTGTGTCTCTGCCTCTCTCTCTCTCTCTCTGTGACTATCATAAATAAATAAAAAAAATTAAAAAAATAAATAAAAAATAAATAAATAAATTTCTAAGATGATAGAGTGAAAACACTATCTACTACTCATAAAAACACACCTACTATACTAGGCGTGAAATGAGGAAAAATATATTACACAAAAATCTAAGTGAAAGTCAAATTTTATGATTACTTTATAAACCAAGTGAAAGACCATAAAAAAGTTTGACTTATAAGCTAAGGATCATTTTTTAATTTTTTTCAAGATTTTTAAAAAATGTATTTATTACAGAAACAGAGAGAGAGAGAGAGAGAGAGAGAGAGAGAGAGGCAGAAACACAGGCAGAGGGAGAAGCAGGCTCCATGCAGGGAGCCTGACATAGGACTCGATCCTGGGTCTCCAGGATCACACCCTGGGCTGAAGGCAGCACTAAACCACTGAGCCACCAGGGCTGCCCAGGATCATTTTTTTTTTAAATATTTTATTTATTTATTTATTCATGAGAGACTCACAGAGAAAGACACAGACATAGGCAGAGGGAGAAGCAAGCTCCATTCCATGCAGGGAGCCCAACGCGGGACTCGATCCCGAGCCTCCAGGACCACACCTGGGCTGAAGGCGGTGCTAAACCACTGAGCCACCCAGGCTGCCCTAAACTAAGGACCATTTAACAAAATTTAGAATTTTGATATTTCCATGGAAGATAAACACCAAAGGAAGCACTTTCTCCAAGAAGTAGGTCATACACAAAATCTCAAGTGAGCTGAGTTGGGATGATCTTCACTCTCATAGGTCACACATTTAGGACTTCACTAGAGCTGCTTTCTAAAGTTTCTCATATGGATAGTAATGGGGACAGGATATCAGATTATAAGGACTGCCAAATCAGAACATACTAGTGGTTTGTCTAATTCAGATTTCCATAGCAAATTATAGCCACTTGTTCCTGAAAGAGATCTCATTCATGAAAAACTTCACTGCCAAACTGCAAGAAATTCTAGCATTGAAAATAACTTATTGCATAAGAGTAAAAGTTATTTTTTATTTGCTATTGCTGTGCTTCTGTTTAAAAGGCACATAGCATTTTCTTCTATTTTACTTAAAAGGCAGCTAAAGAAAGGCTTGCTTTAGCAAATAGTCTTTGGCCAACATTTCAAAGTACATAAATATGCTTGAGGATAGTAAGAGAAGAACTGCTTAAATATCCTGAGGAGTGCTTTTCCATGAAAAGGTCAATTCATACTTTGAGAACAGGTCAGAAATATTTACCCTGCTCATCTTCATTAGAAGGAGATTTAGATAAAATAATGATGCAACACCACTTGAAGACTAAAATTACTGAATAGAAAGCACCACACTTGAGGAATGACTTTAGCTTTCCCAGGTCACTTATTCTGGTTGGTGTGGCATGCCAAGTCAAGTCCAGCAGTTTTCATTTCTGTTTAAGCCAGGCATTCAAACTCAATTGAGATATTCTAGTTCACAGAACTAAAGCAAAAAGTCTTACCTTAAGGCTTTCCTCAGTGTCTCTATGCAGGCCACTACGATCTTGGGGTTTTTGTTGTCTAGGCCTTTTAGGAGCTCTTCTTGCACAGCCTCTCCTTTCTCAATCTCTATGTACATTAGACAAATTTCAATGCCTAGCTCCTTGGCTTTGGCTTTGGGTTGGTTGAACACTTTACTTACGACACCCGACACAACTTCTCCTGTGGTTCTGTAATATAGAGTACAAAGAACCACCACCACACACAAAAACACACTTTAGTAATTTCACTGCTTTGAGTCTCTTTTAAATTAAATAAAACCCATACCATTGGAAATCAGAGGAATTGAGTGGTTTGGGACCACATGCATTTGTCATAAAAGTTTTGGTATCAGAAGAAAAATGAAATGAAAAAAAGCAATGGTCTCACTAATGGCAAGGGTAACAAAACTATCAGATTAATGACTGTCATTATTGGTATAATCTCTGAAGTAAGTCAAGTATAGATTTCTTGTGCAATGAAGGGTTTCCCCCACGTTTTTGATATGAAGGGCTCCTTTCAATGACAGCAAGACTAGTTTTAGAAAACAAGGTCTCTGAGGTATGGGAGGAGTGGGTGATTAGAAACCTGGATTATCTGCTGCTCAAGTTAAATTAGTCAGAGTCACAGAGGTTGGTTAGCAACACCTCTCCTAAGAGAAAAATGCTTAATTACCATAGAAGTAAAGATGTGTTTCTCAGATCACCTCACTGGGAAGCTTTGTAGAAAGAGATTTTTGTAATACCCAAATGCTTTCCAGTGAAATTCTGATAATTCCTTTGCTAACACTTACCTCAAGTTTCTTCTAAAAGTTACTAGCGATTTTCCCTCTAGTTTAAAGTTAATTCCCATATAAAAGGCTCAAAAGGAAACTCACTAGCTCATCAAATCTTAAGATAAGGTTTTCAAGATTAACTTCTAATTTGCTCTTTAAATAATCTCATATAACATAGATTTCTGAGAGCAGATAAAAACCAAATGAAAAACAAGTATCAAGGAACTATGAAAGTAAGAAAATTAATATCTTCTAAAAGTTCTAATAACTAAGGACAGAGATCCACAAATCTACATAAATTAATTGGTGCAGCACCAGACAAGGGTTTTTACCAGAATAGTTGGAAAGAAACAACTTACTTTCCTGCTACGTGGGCATTTTCAACATAAACAAGTGCAGCTTCTAATCCTTTCAACTGAACCACTGCATTTGAATCAGTCACAAGTTTTTTGATAAGTCCTAAAAATTTGGACCATTCTGGGCTCTTTTCATCCTTTATTTTCTGGAAGATCTTCAGGGCCTCTTCATACCCACTTAACCTTGCTTTCCAGAGCTAAAAGAAAAGTATTTTGAAACAAAACACAATTTAATTATATTATTATCTACTGTTAATTGAGGGGGGTGAATGACTACCCCATACCAGGTAATCTGAATAAAGGACCCTCTGATTAGTAACAAAAAAGGAGTTTAAGAAATGCAGAGTTTTCAAAGAACATTAATTAATAAACTTTTTCTTATAAGTGTTTAATATTTGCAATATTCTTCCAAGGTCATCTAGAATTCCTAAAAGGCCACTATAAACCTATCTCACATTGTATCCAAGTATTAGGTTTTCCTTTTTTATAATATGTAACTTACAATTAAAGATGTAACTTACAATTAAAAATGTAACAATTCAAAAGTGATATATGGGGGTGCCTAGGTGGCTCAGTCTGTTAAGCAGCCGACCAACTCCTGATTTGGGCTCAGGTTATGATCTCAGGGTAATGAGATTGAGCCCTTAGACAAGCTCTGCTCTCAGCATGGAATCTGCTTGAGATTCTCCTCTCTCTCTCCACTCCTCCCTTCACTCACTTGAGCACAAGCTCTCTTTCTCTCTCAAATAAATAAAAAAAATCTTTTTTAAAAAATGAGAAATCATCCTACTGAAATTGTCTAATCTCCAAAGCATGTTGTTTTCTCAGTTGTACTGTGTAATCATTAGGCATCTCTATACTGTGCCACAGATTGTAAAGTGCTGACCCAACAAGCTAATGACACTGAAATCTGAGTTCCAGGAAAGTCTTACCTTGTGTTCACATTTCTGATCAACCGGCAGTTTCATCCACTCACTGTCATCTCCCATTGTGCTTCCAGTTTCTCCTCAGAATTGAGTTATTTCTGGTCAGAGAAAAAACGGTACCTAGTTAAGTCTAGCAATCAAGCAGTCTTATAAGACAAAATGACTTTTCTGGGATTATTATTTTATCGTGCATGAACCCATAAGAGTAAAAAAGCTCATTCTTTGGTCAAATGCCCATTTAATCCCATTAATCAAACATTTAAAATCTAAATGAAGGGTGCCTGGCTGACTCAGGTGGTAGAGCATGTGCCTGTTAATTTTAGGGTTCTGAGTTCAAGCCCCATGTTGGGTGTAGAGCTTCCCTAAACTGCATCAAAATTGAAAAAAAAATCTAAATGAATCTAGAAGGGACAGTTATTTGTTTTTAAAAAACATGGGGCATCTTGCTGGCTAAGTCAGAAGAGTGTATGACTCTTGATCTTGGGGTTGTGAATACAAGAATACATGGAAATACATGGGAATACACCTACATTAGGTATAGAGATTACTCAAAAAAAAAAAAAAAAAAAAAAGACGCTTATATATTTTCCCAAGTGGGAACTTCCCAGATAATATATCTGGGAAAGCCAGAATGAAACTGAAGAGCTGACTACCTGGCCTTTAAAAGGCTTCATATTGTAGCATTCCGTTTATATGAAATGTCCAGAATAGATCAATCCTCAGAGACAGAATGCAGACTGGGGGTTACCAGGGATTGGAGAGAACATTTGGAAACAGGAAGTTACTGCTTCGTAGGTAAGGAGTTCTATTGTGGTGTGATGGAAATGTTGTGAAACTACATAGAGGTGGGGCTGGCACAACATTGTGACTGTACAAAATGTGGCTGAATCGTTCACTTTAAAAGAGTTAATTTTATGTGAATTTCATCTCAATAGAATCTCTCTCTCTCTCTCTTTTCTTTTTTAAAGTTCTCAAGTGATTCTAATATGCAGCTTGGGTTGAAAACCTCCAAAGTTACTTACTTGGCACAAGTTTAAGCTGCAAAGGCAATTTCTCCTATCTGGTTGTTGTTGTCGTTTTTAAAAGACAAACACCCAATGAAAGCTTTCAAATCACTTTCCAACTAAGAGAATGTGAACTGTCTATTTGTCAGTATTAAGTTCATTGAAATACTTTTTCTTTCTTTTTTTTTTTAAGATTTTATTTATTTATTCATGAGAGACACCGAGAGAGAGAGAGGCAGAGACACAGGCAGAGGGAGAAGCAGGTGCCATGCAGGGAGCCTGATGTAAGACTCGATCCCAAGGACTCCAGGATCACACGCCCTGAGCTGAAGGCAGACGCTTAACTGCTGAGCCACCCAGGTATCCCTGCAATACTTTTTCTTTTTCGTTGCTTTTAAAAACATGAAGAAAAAGGTTATCCAACCTAATTGCCTCATATAAAATTTAGATGCCGTTGTGTTATACTTTCTGAAACGGCTTCTGCTACTTTATAGCCTGAGTTTTTAAAAATTGGTGTTTATGGGTTTGCTTCTTTCTAGTCAAAGGAAAGGCCTGTTTCATATAAAAACTTCTCCAGCCCCTGAAATAATGAATACAGTGTTTGTTTATATATGAGGCACTGGGGACTCTTGCTGTCTCTCTGTTTGTCTTCTCCTAGGATTCATAGATTAAGAAAAAAAAGGACTTATCCACTAATTTTCTCCCAGAATTGTTTTAATTTAATTTATTTATTTATTTATTTATTTATTTATTTATTTATTTAAAAGATTTTATTTATTTCTTCATGAGAACACACAGAGAGGGGGGTGGGGCAGAGGGAGAAGCAGGCTCCATGCAGGGAGCCTGACACGGGACTCGATCCCAGGTCTCCAGGATCATGCCCCGGGCTGAAGGCGGCACTAAACTGCTGAGCCACCCAGGCTACCCCAGAATTGTTTTAATTTTAAAACTAACTTTAGAATTTAGGGTTTTGTTTTGTTTTGTTACATATACAAGAAAATATATACAATGTGAGTTATGAAGCATTACAATAAAATTGACCTGGTGACCTAACACCCAATCTAAAATTAAAACACTACCATTATTAATATTACTACACTTGCGTATTTCTTTCCTACCCCATCCCTCTTCTACAGTAGCACTTTCCTGAAGTTTGTTTAGTTCTATGCCATAGTCACATACCCCTAAACAACAAAATTAACTGTGCTTATTTGTGAGCTTTAGAAAAATATTATCTGGGGGGCATCTGGGTGGCTCAGTGGTTGAGCATCTGCCTTTGGCTTAAGTCGTGATCCCGGGGTCCTGGGATGGAGTTCCTCACACCAGGCTCCCTGCGTGGAGCCTGCTTCTCCTTCTGCCTATACCTCTGCCTCTCTCTCTCATGGATAAATAAAACCTTAAAAAAAAAAATATATATATATATATATATATAAAATCTGGGTGTCATCTTTCATAACTTCCTTTTTTCATTCAATATTTCATTTGTATAATTCATCCATATGTGTACTATAGTTCAAATCCACTCAAAATGTGATCCAAAGAATTATGCTGGTTCACAAACGTATCAGAGACAAGTACAGAAATGGAGATAAGAGTTTAGAAACTGCCATGGCCTATTCTAACTTCTTTTACTATAGTGGTTTGAGGAACTGAAAAAAGTTCAGCAAGGCTTTTTAGCCTTGCTATATAAAATGCAACACAGACAGTAAGGAGGTAAAAAGTCAGGCTGGAAAGTAGTCAATATCAGACCCTGGAAGGTCTTGTGAGCAGTGTTAAGGAATTTGGACTTTATCCCAAATATAAAATAAAACTCTGAAGGACTGTAAATAAGAAAAATTATGTAGTATGTTATCAAACTTGCATTTTTTGAAGATTGTATGGTGTACATGTAAAAAAACAATGTAAAGAGTGGTTTGGGACAGTCTGGATGGCTCAGCGGTTTAGCGCTGCCTTCAGGCCAGGGCGTGATCCTGAGGACCTGGGATCGAGTCCCACATTGGGCTTCCTGCATGGAGACTGCTTCTCCCTCTGCCTGTGTCTCTGCCTCTCTCTCTGTGTCTCTCATGAATAAATAAAATCTTAAAAAAAAAAAAAAAAAAGAATGGTTTGGAAGGCAGTAACAATGGAAGGAAGTCAGAATACATCAGTCTAAATAAATGATGGTGGTTTGGACCTATGGACAGTAGCAATGCAGATAGAGGAAAACAGATGGATTTTAGAGATAAAAGGAGTGCTAAAGAATGTTCTTACATAGTGAATATAAAAGGAGTATAAAAGAGGGAGGGAAATGAAGTTTTGGACAAGCTGTTTGAGATACATGCTAGACAAGTATAGACAAGTGCAGCATTTAGAGATTTAAGCATGGAGCTCGAGAGAGATCTGGCCTGGGGATAAAAACTTAGAAGTTACGGGATGCCTGGGTGGCTCAGCGATTGAGCATCTGCCTTCGGCTCAGAGCATGACCCTGGAGTCCTGGGATCAAGTTCCACATCAGGCTCCCTGCATGGAGCCTACTTCTCCCTCTGCCTGTGTCGCTGCCTCTCTCCATGTCTCTCACAAATTAAAAAAAAAAAATTAGAAGTTATCTGTAGATAAATGTAAGTAAAACCAAGGGGAAAGATGATAGCTCTGAGGAAGAGTACATAGTGAGAAGAGGGCCCAGGAAGGAATTCAGAGGACACCAGCATTTACAGGAGAGGTAGATGAACCCCTCAATTCACCATGCACACTGCCTGGAACATATAAAATGATCAATAAATGTCTGCTGGGGAAGGGGGGGAAAAACACAATAATCCAAAAACCACTAATAGTTTTATCAAACTTGAGAAAATTTTATCACCTTCTATTTCTGTCTGCAAATCTAAATTAAAAAGAAAAAGAATTCTGTATCTTCAAAACCACCACTGGAGAGGAGACCTAGTGTAAGTTACTTAGGCAAATGTATACTGTCTCAGCATGCTTGTGTGGAAAGTGGGGATATTAGTAGGGGAGAGTCCTACCTCACTGGGTTGTGGGGATTAAAGGAGTTAGTCTATCTAGAACTCTTACACTAGGTACTTGGCTCAATAAATGTTAGCAATTTACTATATTATCAGTATTTGGTCTTTCTAATTTGAAAATACTGCATTTCTAAATTACGATTGACTTTATTTTGTAATTTTCTAGGATTAAAAGAGCAAACGAAAATACCTCAAACTGAATTTAGTTAACATAAATGATATATTCATTAGTACAAGTCATGAATTGAATGTTTGAAAGAAAATAAAATATATTACACAAAATGTATAGGCCTTTTTTAAAGTAGGTTCTACACCTAGCGTGGAGTCCAACACAGGGCTCAACCTCACGACTGTGAGACCAAGACCTGAGTCACGATCAAGAGTCAGACACTTAACTGACTGAGCCATCTACGCATCCCTACATAATATATAGACCTTTTATAATTTTAGTATAGTCACTTTACCTTCTTACTTTTATGTATGCATTGACCAAATAAATAACTGAAATTAAGGCTTTTTTTTTTAAAAAAAAACCTTTCTTGGTCTAATCAATATTTAGGGGCGAGACCATGCATCTCTTGATCCTTTGAATGTAAAATGGAATTAATACATTTACATCCCCAAAAAACAAAAACAAATATAAATAAATAAATAAATAAATAAATAAATAAATAAATATACATTTACACCCTACTTTGTCTTAAGGGTCTACAAAAGGGGTTCTTTTTGTGCCATAGGCCCCTGGTGCACTCATAGGCCCTTTCTTTGTTGTTTTGTTGTTGTTAGGATTTATTTATTTATTTTATTTTTTAAAGATTTTTATTTATTTATTCATGATAGTCACACAGAGAGAGACAGAGAGGCAGAGACAAAGACAGAGGAAGAAGCAGGCTCCATGCAGGGAGCCTGACGTGGGATTCGATCCCGGGTCTCCAGGATTGCGTCCCGGGCCAAAGACAGGTGCCAAACCGCTGCGCCACCCAGGGATCCCTAGGATTTATTTAAGAAAGAGAAAGAGACAGCATATGCTCACATATGAGTGGGAGGAGGGGCAGAAGGAGAGGAAGACAATCTTAAGCAGGCTGCACGCTAAGCACAGAGCCCCATGATGAGCTCAATCTCACAACCTTGAGATCATGACCTGAGCTGAAATCAAGGGTCAATCATTTAACCAACTGAGCCACTCAGGCACCCCCAGAATATTTCATAATGCATAAAATATATAAGATTATGCCAAATTATTTTAAAATATATTAAATTATCAAAATATTTATTTTAAAATGTGAATATATGAACTTCTCCATTAATACATTAAATAAAAACTAACAAACTATAATTCTAAAGTTACAATGAACAAAAATATTTTGATATGTTGTATCACATCATATGATTATGAAAATTATCTCTAGGGACATCTAGGTGGCTCAGAGGTTGAGTGTCTGCCTTTGGCCCAGGGCGTGATCCCAGGATCCGGGATCAAGTCCCACAGCAGTCTCCTTGCAGGGAGCCTGCTTCTCCCTCAGGCTGTATCTCTACCTCTCTCTCTTTGTGTCTCTCATGAATAAATAAAAATCTTAAAAAAAAAAATATTTCTATTGGTGATAAATACACATGTCTTCTAACATTATTGTTTCTTATGGCCTATATTCTTAACTGAAAAAAAGAGCTAAAGTTTCAGTTACATGGTTAGTAAAAATTAAGACACAAATAGTTTTCCTTCCAAGTTCATAGAATCCCTGAATTTTAATCCCAGCTTAAAATCTCTTGCTCTATAACCTTTCAAAATTCTACAAGCACCTGAAGACTCCTTACTTTCACTGTTTACAACAGTCCCAAAGTCTTTACTTAAAACAGTTAATACCAAACTTAAAACAATGAATATCAATCATATATTTCAATAGTACTTTATATTTTACAAGTATTTTTACAATAATATTCCTATTTGAAAATCTAGTGAGGAAGACATTTAATCACTTCTATGTATTTCACAATGTAAATGCAAGCACACTGTTTTATTATACCATTGGGTTTTCTTTCTTTTTTATAGTACTCTTAGTTATGCAGCTCTTTCTCACTAAATTGCAAGATTCCCTTGAGCAAGAGCTTTTGTCTTATTAATCTCTATCCTTACAAAGCTCAAAAAAATATAAAAAACAACATGGGAGAAAGCAAATATAATTATTCTCTATTTACATATAGGGAAATAGAGGTTCAGTGTCTTACTCAAAGTCACCTAAGTAGGAGAGACTGGTCTAGAAGAGATTTCTTGAATCCTAGTTTGGTGAAATTCTTATAATAATTTATCTACCTATGGTTTCTAGATTATCTATAGTGAAAACTAATCAAACTTTATAAATAATAAGATTTATTTTGATAATTACCTAATTCAATTAAAATATAAAGAGAAGGGATCCCTGGGTGGTGCAGTGGTTTGGCGCCTGCCTTTGGCCCAGGGCACGATCCTGGAGACCCGGGATGGAATCCCACATCTGGCTCCCGGTGCATGGAGCCTCCTTCTCCCTCTGCCTATGTCTCTGCCTCTCTCTCTTTCTCTCTCTGTGACTATCATAAAAAAAAAAAAAAATATATATATATATATATATATATATATATATATATAAAGAGAAAAAGAAAGGAAGAAAATACAAAGAGTGAATGTTTTCCATAATATGAAAAACAAGTTTATTTGACTCCAAAAGGATTTAGGTAATTTAGAGATAAATTTAAAATTTAAGGGGGAAATACAGTAAAATAAAAAATTAAAAAATTAAATAAAATTTAAGGGAGAATCATCTCTAATCAGCAGTTGCTTAATAATCAAGTCTACCCAATTGGGTGTTAAAACACTGTTAACCTGCTTTTGGATAAGAAAGGAAGGACTACAGTTTTAACTGTAATTGTAATTTGGAATTATTCATGAAATTCAACTCCCCACCCAGCATCAAAGCCTTCATTCTACTGAGATGGCTCTGTACCAATTGATAAAATCTTTTCTTGAGATTAAGAAAAAAACAAAAGGATGGTAGGCTATGATGGCTATAATTCATATTAGTTCTAATTTTTTTACGAAGATTTTATTTATTTATTCATGAGAGACACAGAGAGGCAGAGACATAAGCAAGGGGGAGAAGCAGATGCCTCTCTGGGAGCCCGATGCAGGACTCAATCCCAGAACCCTGGGATGCCCTGCGCCAAAGACAGACGCTCAAACTAACTGCTGAGCTATCCAAGCATCCCTTAGTTCTGTATTTCTGACTATAATTCTAGAACATTTGGGGAAGAGGTCACTAAAGTGACCACTTGTTTGAAAACCCAGCTTTGCCTCTATCTGCAAATTTTATATTTTTAAAAATAAATTTTATTTTTTCATGAGAGGCAGAGAGAGAGAGAGAGAGGCAGCGATATAGGCAGAGGGAGAAGCAGGCTGCCTGCAAGGAGCCCGATGTGGGACTTGATCCCGGGATCATGCCCTGAGCTGAAGGCAGTAGCTCAATCTCTGAGCCTCTCAACCGCTGAGTCACCCAGGCATTCCTCTATCTGCAAATTTTAACTAGTCATTATCACAAGGAAAGTAAAGGCCTTGAGAACATTGGGAACATATACAGGAAATAATGAAGAGGAACCTCAGAATCAGTACAAAATGGAATACATATAGAATAAAATTTAACAATTTCATGAAAAGTCACATAAGTTAAAGGCCGGAATGGTTTCTTTAGAGGAATGTAGTACTGTTTTCAGTACTCACAGCAAACTGAAACTAAAATAACATTTGCAATAGCCAAAGAATGGGAATCACCCAAATGTCCATCCACTGATGAACACATAAATAAAATATGGTAAGTCCATACCAAAGAAATATTATTCAATAATAAAAAGAATTGAAGTACTATAAAGAAATCCAAAGGTGTGGTGGGTGGTTCAGCTGGTTAAGCACCTGACTCTTGATTTCTGCTCAGGTCATGAGCTAGGAATCATGGGATCAAGCACTTCCTTAAAAAAAAAAAAAAAAAAGCAACTCCTAAAACTCAACAAAAACCCAATTAAAAAATGGGCAAAGGACTGGACTAGATATTTCTCCAAAGATCTACAAATGTTCAATAAGTACATTATTGAACTCAACATTATTAATCATTATGGGAATGCATATTGAACTGTAAGATACTATCTCACACCTGTTAGGATGGCTACTATTGAAACAATAACAAAACAAACAAACAAACAAAAAAACCCCCAAGTGTTGAGGGGCACCTAGGTGGCTCAGTGGGTTAAGCATCTGCCTTCAGCTCTGGCCCTGGCCGTCGTGATCCCAGGGTCCTGAAATCCAGCCCCACGTGGGGCTCCCTGCTCAGTGGGGAGTCTGCTTTTCCCTCTCTCTCTGCCTGCCACTCCTTTCTCATGCTCTCTCCCTCTCTCTCAAATAAAACGTGAAAAAACAAAAACAAGTGTTGATAAGGATGTGGGGAAACTGGAACTCTTGTATACTGTTGTTAAGAATGTAAAATGGTGGGCAGCCCCGGTGGTGCAGCGGTTTAGCGCCGCCTGCAGCCTGGGTGTGATCCTGGGGACCCGGGATTGAGTCCCACGTCGGGTTCCCTGCATGGAGCCTGCTTCTCCCTCTGCCTGTGTCTCTATGAATAAATAAATAAAACCTTAAAAAAAAAAAAGAATGTAAAATGGTACAGTTGCTGTGGAAAACAATATGTCAAAAATTTTTTTCTCAAAAAATTAAAAATAGAATTATCATATGATCCAGCAATTCTACTTCTAGGTATATGTCCAAAAGAATTGAAAGCAGGGTCTCAAAGACATATTTGTACACCTACATTTATTTCATAGCAGAATTATTGATGATAACTAAAATGTGGAAGCAACCCAAGTGTTCATCAGTGGATGAGTGGACAAGCAAAATGTGGTATACACATAAAATAGAATATTATTTAGCCTTAAAAAGAAATTCTGACATTTGCTATAACCTGGATGACCCTGAGGCCCTTACGCTAACATGAAATAAGACAGCCAAAGAGACACAAATACTGTATGATTCCACCTGAATGAAGTAGTCAAAATCAGAGACACAAAACAGAATGGTTGTTGCCAGTGCATGGATGGATTGAGGGATGGGGTATAAAACTTCATTTTTCAAAATGAAAAAAAAATATGGAGATGGATGGTGGTGATGGTTCTACAACATAATGAATGTATCTGATACCAGTGACCTGCACAGTTAAAAATGGTTAAGATGGTAAATTTTATATTGTATGTATTTTAGCATACACACACACACAAAAGAAATGAAGTACTGATAAGTCCTATAACATGGATGAACTAAAAGAAAACAGTCATAAAGAACCACATATTAGTGTGATTCCATTTATACAAAATGTCCAGAGAGTAGACAAGTCTATACAGACAGAAAGCAGATCAGTGGTTGCCCAGGACTGAAGTGTCTGGGGATATTAAAAGGGTGAAAGCAAAGGAGTATGGGATTTCTTTTTGGGGTAATGAAAATGTTTTAAAACTGTAGTGATGATTGTACAAATCTAGGAATATACTAAAAGCTATTGAATTGTATAAATGGTAAGTGGTATGTAAATTATATTGCATTAAAACTGCTTTTAAAAAAATCAAACTAACAAAGTTTACTAATAAAAGTCTTGAGAGAAGATAAGAATGATTTGTTCAAGCTATTGATCATTTTACATGTGCGTGGATTGGCTGCACAGGCTAGAGTCCTTTCTAATAACAAGATCTAATAATAAGGAATTATTGTATTATAATTTTACCTACAGCATTCACATTTACTCAATTTCCCTATGGGCAAACTATGATGTGCCTAAGTTTACAGGAGTACAAGTAAGAAGTCTAAACAAATAATCATAATACAAAATACATTGTGTGGAAAGTGCTTTACACAAGGGATTAGTAAGGGTTATGGTAGTTCAATATAGGATTAACCTCCAGTGAGTGAGGGATGGTCAGTGAAAATCTCACAGAAAGGATGGTATCAAAAAAAAAAAAAAAGATGGTATCCGAACTCACAGAGAGTGATGAATGACAGATGGGATTTTCAAAAAACAGACAAACTCAAGTAGAAGAGGAGACATCCTAGGCTGGAAAAAAAAAAAAAGGGGGCAAAGTCTTGGAGATAGGAAAGTACAGAGCATATTCAGAGAACAACGTCGGCTCCATTTACAACAGTCTAAGAGGTAGATTAGGGTCTCATCATGTAGAATCTTGAACATTAAGCTAAACAGAAGATGCTGATGACTGGAGCAGGGCAATGACAGTATCCTATCTACTTCAGAAAGATAAATCTATGTAGAATGGATTGCAAGGGAGAGGAAAATAGAATCTTGATAGGAAATTATTACAGTACTCCAGGACAAAGATAAGTATGAGTCAGAACTAGGGGATGGAAATGGAAAGGATGGGCAGGGGAGACTGAAAGGAGTTACATTAAAGAAGTGAATCAGTAAGCCTTAGCAAGTTAAGGATGTGGGAGTAGGAAAAGTCTAGTAGGGGACTCCAGTCTCGGTGACTGGGAGAACAGTAGTGCTTATGACATAAAAATGTCAGAAGTAGTTCTGGGTTGTTTAGTTTTAGGTAGTGGAGAAAAACTGAGGAATATGATAAGTTTGATTTTAGACTTGAGAAATATGATCTTCAAGTGATTGGAAATATGGCCCCAGAGGATTCTGGATTTTATAAACACAGATGTGGTAAACTAAGTTGTCATTACATAGCAAGATTTGATGCTTCAAGAGTGAATAAAGTTGCCAACAAAGAGAAGCATTAATAAAATTAATCTAAACTATATATATATAATCATATATATAATATGATAAAAAATATATATATGATGCTTGCTATGGTTCATTCAATCTTAGTCCAGATGATAAATATTCATATTTTCAAGTTATTCAGAGCTCTCAAGAGCCTTTACCCTAGGCTGAAACAGAGGCAAAGACAAGGAAGCCAGCTAAAATAAATCTGTTCCACAGAAATATTATAATCTATTTCCATTGTTGTATCTAAAATGTCTTCCAAAGAGCTCAAATACCATACAGTCTACACTACTGCTGAAAAAGGTTTAGATGTAATTGTTTATTTTTAGACCAGGGGGTAAGAAACATTTTCAAGGTCATACATAAAGGCAGAAATTAGGATAAATTTCAAACTGATTTTTCAGTTTAAGTATTCAATTGAACAAATCACCTCTTAAGTATGCATTATGTATTATTATAATATATAGACACAAGCAATCGATGCATGTTCTCAATCATCAACCAGCTAAAAATAAGGCACCAAGAGACTAGTCATGAGTGATGTTAGAGCTGGGCCTACAATCTTTATCTCCTTTCTCAGTCCACCAACTCTGCCGCACCACTCATAAGTCCAAGTATAGTGTTTTTTAAGTTCCTATAACTTGACAGTCTATAAGAATTATACAGCTGCTAAACAGTCTGTTTTAGCTTTCTACTTGGGAAGCAGAAGTGGCAGTGAAACTATTTTATGGCTAATTCCCAAGCTCTTGACCTACAAAAGCTCTTCACTATCACAATACAAGAGATCTGGATCTGATTACCATTCCTGGACTCTCACTTCTGGCTAAGGAAATGCTACTGCAGAAGTATAGAATAAGTGTGAGGGAAGTCTGAGGAAAATTTCTGCCCACTGAAAAAGCAACCCTTTTGAATGACCAATATAGTATGATAATAGACTCACTCAAAAAATGATTAATTATAAAACAGGGATAAAGCAGAATACACATACAGGCCCAGAAAGCTTTACTCAAACCTTTATCGAAAGGACAAACGGATTAAAGAAGCATAACAATTATGTAACTGTCATAGAAAATTTAAGACTTTTATCAATTGGCCAAGCCAGACAAAAAGCTCATTTCTAAGTAACCAGTAACAAAATGACAAATCCTTCCCTCTAATTTAAACAACTTCAAAAAAAAAAAAAATAAAATAAACAACTTCACTGCTTCCGGGTAATTCCGATTAACAAGGACAAGTGTTGGGAGTATTCTGCATTATCAAGAGGCCAGAGAAATCTGAACTGCTTCTCTGGCAGGTTATCTCAGCAAACTTGGGTGTGCTTTGCTGTCCTAGTCCTGGGATGATGGCCTCTCACAAATTCCTTCTGAAGGGAAGGGTAAAGAGCTGTCCCTTACACATCCTGATATTCATATTAGCAGGACAGAAGATTAACTAGACTCTCCCTAGGAGATGACCACTGTTAATGTCTCCAAAAGGGGGACCCGCACCAACACAGGCCTCTGGGGAGATGGAAAGCTAAACCGGCTGTGAATTAGGTCAACTTCCACAGTTACCGCTCAATTGTACCAAGGCAGCTGAAAATCTAATGCTTACTCATCCCTAAACTACCCAGGTCTTCAAATCCCAGGCAAAGGACTCAAGGCCCAGGACACTAGATCCAGCTCCACCCATCCAGCTCAATAGAGCTATATATATATATATTCGGGTAAAAGCAATCTTCTCCTCACCCCAAGTAGGAACCAGTCTGGGGCAAAGCCTGGTCGGTCGTGGACACCGCTCAACCACTGCATATCCAAACAAGCACCCTAGGGCTGCTGTCACCACCCAGAAGTAGAGCAGATGCCCCAGGCTTTAGCTCACTGCAGCCGGCATTGTTTACGCTCTTTCGCCGCCTAAGCCTCTGATAGGCCAGGAAAGTCCCCTGCACTGTCCACCAGGACTTCCGGCATGGGCACAGGATGCTTGACCCTCGCCCGCAGTTTGACACTTACGCTCCCTGGGCAGGGAGAGGTCTGGGGGCCCTACGGTCCGAGCAGAATCAGCAGGAATACCCGGCGGGCCCTGGCGGCATTGGTGCGGAGGGCCGCTGGGAAACGCCTCCTCCGGGGGCGGGGCCCGGAGCTCGCTATCAGAGTGCCCGCCCCACCTCGGCCCCCTCCCGGCACACTCTGAAGGCTTAAAGGGGCCGCACCTTCAACCAGAGGTCTGCAGGACTCAGGGTGCTGCTTCCAGCCCATAGGGTTTCCAAGGCATGAGGCAAATGGAGCACCAACAGGAGGACTCTAACCGGGCTGGGTGTACCTCTTTCTTGGTGGCAACACAGGCAACGTTCCAGAAACAAAGGAGATGACCAGGTCCTACTATCACAATCCTAATCTTGACTCCAGGGATGAAAAAAAATTGCTGCAGGCAATAGCCAAAGCATCAGGATAAAAATATAGCACCTATTATGTAAGCTGCTTATTCCATTAATTTGAGCAGTTAGTGTTCTTCAAATGGTAATTGAAAGGCCCAGAAAATAATTTGGGCAGGCTTCATTGCTTCACCTCACCCTTTCACTGCCTTCCTTCTCTACACCATGAGAAATCCCAGACAATGATAAAAGGTAAGTTAAGAAGGTAATAGGAAGCGAAATGGAAAACATTCTCATTCTCGTGAGCAAAATGTGCTAAGAATTGGCACAAGAATTCAAAAACTGACCAAGAATTCACTACAGGTCTATGCAGATAAAGAAATCTTGTATGCAAATACAATTGTGATGTGCAGCCATCGAATTCAATATAAAGAGTTCTTGAGAAAACTATATAGAAACTGGATTATTATCTCAGGGAGTCAAGTAATGGTCCCTGAGGTTGTCAGAGAGTTTTAATTCTTTTCATAGGAGGAATTTTTCCTCAATCTCAGTTTACAAGGTTTGATGGCATTTTGTGTCTCACACCATCGGGAAAGAGATTTATGTGTTTACCAAGCCTATATTGCTCCATCTAATCTAGATGAATAAAGACATCTTATTAAAGCCTTAAACTACCACCATACAAGGGTGGGAATCAATTTAGTGAAGCAAAAGACCGTTTATAAATATCCAAACATCCTCCATCTCAAACATGGGTTCAAAGGGAAATATAAATTCCAACGGACAGGCATGAATACTGTCCTTCTTACTAGGGAACAGACGGAAGTTACAAGATCTTAGAGAATTCTAGGATCAGGCTGCTGGGAAGAGAAATGGATTCATATTAGAAATAATGTGATTTTGAACTGCAAAGAAAATCTCACTTTAAAGTGCATTTAACTGTGAATGATACTTTTGAATTAGGTAATTAAGACCTTCCATTCTATCCCCATGAAGCATATCACACCATTCTAAGGGTAATGGTTTGCAGATCAGTATCCTCATTAGATTGTGAGCACCTCAAGGGCAAGTGCTAGAATGTATCCTAATCATCCTTTTCTCCCAGGGTGATACAAAATGAATACTTAATATTTATCACAAAAATTAGGACCAACACTTTCTTTACACAAGAGTCCAGACAACAGTCAATAAGCACAGTGAATATATGTATGCATGCACACACACAAATGGATTAATACCCAGTGCTGTGCTTTAGTGAATCAAAAATTTAAAGAGAAAAAAATCCACTGATTTTACAGTTCAGTCTATCGGAGCTCAAAATTATTTTTATAGGGATTTATAGCTTTTGTCCCAAATGCACATTTTATATAAATACTCCTGAAAAATTCTCAGATATTTTACCAAATATCACAGTCTAAACATAACCCATCTTATTTTGGTTATTATTTTTACTATATACCATGAGGAGACTAAATTGGACAAGTAAAACTTCATAATTCAACAAATTACCAATTAGTAGTAGTCTCCTTAACATGGCAACATGGACTCTGTTTAGGAAATGATTTAGTAAATATTATATATAGAAGAGAACATAATAAAATGATAACAATTCATGTATTAGCAAAGTGGGATTTCTTTTTTCTAACGTTTTTCTCTGTAACACATCAACATAGAAAAATATTTAATGTGCATATAACCAGCAAGGCAAAAGGAAGTTTTAAGCATTAACTGAAATTCTTTATTAGATCATATTCAATGAAAGAAAGAGGCCAAGTTAATTATTAAGAGTATGGACTCAAGATAGAATGTTAGTTCAAATCCTGGTTGCAACCATTTATTAGCTGTGTGGCTTTGGACAAATTCCTACCCTCTGTGCTTCTGTTTTCTATATGTAAAATGGGAAAAATAATAGTATTTACCTAGTTGGGTTATTAGGAAAACTAAACCACTTAAGTTTATTATATTTGTAAAGTACCTAGAAGAGTACCCAGAAGAAAGTGCTATACATTAAGCATTTGAGAAATAAAATATACAATGTTCAACAAATGCTGCCTACCTTTTCCATCACATTCCTTTTAAAACTAAAAAGCTAGGGCACCTGGGTGGCTCAGTTGGTTAATCATCTGACTCTTGATTTCGGCTCAGGTAATGATCTCAGGGCCCTGGGATTGAACCTGTGCTGGACATGAAGCCTGCTCAGGATTCTCTCTCTCCCTCCCCTCCTCCTTTTGCTGGGCTTGCTTGCACACATGCACAAACTCTCCCTCTCTGTAAAACAAAATAAAAAATAAAACTAAGAAGCAAGGGCACCTTGGTGGCTTGAGTCAGTTGAGCGTCTGCCTTTGGTTCAAGTCATGATCCCAGGGATCAAGCCCTGTATCGGGCTCCCTGCTTCTCCCTCTGCCCCTCCTCCCTACTTGTGTGTCCGCTTGCTCTCTCTCAATAAATAAAATCTTTAAAAGAAAAAAACTAAAAAGCAAATGTATACCATTGACTGCTCCTAGCTCCTTGTGTTCCCAGCTGTCAGCAGTCATTAACGGAGTATTAGAGAGAGGAGAGATTCCCCAAGATGAGAGCCTTTAAGTAAGGTTTATTAAGGTATAACTTACATATAGTAAAATTCACTCTTTCTGGCACATGTTTCTATTAGTTTTGGCAGACACAGAGAATCCAAAACCACGATCAAGAACATTTTCCTCAGCCCAAAATATTCCTGGTGCTTCTTTGTATCAATCACAGGGCAATCACATATCAGTATGCTGTTCCTACAGTTTTGCCTTTTGCACAATGTCATATTTAAAAAAAAACAACCATACAGTGAGTCTTCTGAGTGGCTTTTTTCACTTATAATACAATTGAGATCATCCATGTTGCTGCACACGTTAGTAATCTATTCCTTTTTACTGGTGAGTAATAGTCCATTGTATCATCAAACACATTTTGTTTATCCATGTTACCATTTAAAGGACATGTGGGAGGGTATGGTTGAGACTTTGGTTCAGGGCTGATACTTAGTGTGGGGATAGAGCCCCATATCAGGCTCTCTGTAGGGAGCCTGCCTCTCTCTCTGCCCCCCCCCCCCATCTCTCATGAATAAATAAATAAAATCTTAAAAAATAAAATAAAATAAAGGACATGTGGGTTGTTTCTAGATTTTAGCAATTATGAAAAAAACCATTACAGATTTTTGTATGAACATAAGTTTTCATTTCTGTTGGGCAAATACCCAGGAATGGGAATGCTGGGTGGTATGGTAAGTATATGTTTAATTTCAGAAGTCACTGCCAAACTGTTTTCCAAAGTGGCTCTATGAACCATTTTGCATTCCTCTTCCATCAGCAAGGTCTGAGACTTTAAGTGCAATTAGTTTATGTCTTAGTACTAATTTCTAATATAGCTCTATATTTTTATACCTATGAATTAAAGCCAGTTCTTTCTTCAATTTGGTGTTAATGGTTTGTAACTTACTCTTCCACTTACAAACCAGTTATTGATCATTTGGTATGAATCTTAAATGCTACTTCGTAACACTTTCATAGGGAAATATCAATGAAAATTACTCTTTCAAATCTGGATCAACAACAGAACAAACCAAAGCATATATTACATACCTATCAATGGAACTGTTTTCCAACATTCAGATGAATTTATCCATAGCCTTAATAATCTCTTTACATAACAAGTCATATTAAACATCTTTATCAAAAGTATAATTCTCTTGATTTGGAAGCAAAAGAAGCTTTAAGAAAATATTTTAAAACTTATCATTTGTCCACTATTACAAAAAAAAAAAAAAAAGAAAAAAAATGCTTTAAAAAGGGGGTCTGGAATTTTTGTACATTGTAGGTTAGCATGGAGAAACTGATATATCCATTTTGGAAAATGTTTGTTATCAACCCACTCCCAAGAAAATTGAGAACATGTCCACACAAAAACTGGTATATAAATGTTAATTAATAACAGCATTAGTCCTAATAGCCCCAAAGTAAAAACAACCCAAAAATCTATCAACTGATCAAAGAGTAAACAAAATGTAATATATTCATACAATGTACTATTACTAAGCCATAAAAAAAGGACTGAAATAGCATACATGCTACAACATGGGTTAACCTTGAACACAATATGCTGAGTGAAAGAAGCCAGATGCAAAAAGCCACGTTGGGGGATGCTTGGGTGGCTCAGTGGTTAAAGCGCTGCCTTCAGCTCAGGCCGTGATCCTGGAGTCCCGTGATCCTGGAGTCCCGGGCTCCCTGCAGGGAGCAGGCTTCTCCCTCTGCAGGTGTCTCTGCCTCTTTCTCTGTGTCTCTCATTAATAAATAAATAAAATCTTAAAAACAAAAAACAAATACACAGTACAGGGAAAGAAAAGTTTCTGAGTCCTCTAGTCACATCTAGGCACCATTTGTGGCACCAACAAGACAGTATCACATTCAGAGCAGGTCTTCTCATGGCCTCTACTCAGGGCACCACACCCAGCTGAACACTCTATTATCCACTATCACTCAAAAGGGATTTAAAAGTTATATATTAAAAGCCCAGGAGAAGGGATCCCTGGGTGGCGCAGCGGTTTGGCGCCTGCCTTTGGCCTGGGGCGCGATCCTGGAGACCCGGGATCGAATCCCACGTCGGGCTCCCGGTGCATGGAGCCTGCTTCTCCCTCTGCCTATGTCTCTGCTTCTCTCTCTCTCACTGTGTGCCTATCATAAATAAATAAAATTAAAAAAAAAAAAATTAAAAAAAAAAAAAAAAAAAAAGCCCAGGAGAAACAGCTTCACTGGGGAATTCTACCAAACATTTAAAGAATTAACACCAACGCTCCTGAAACTCTTCCAAAAAATTGAAGAGAACATTTCCAAACTCATTCTATGAGGCCAGAATTACCCTGATATGAAAGCCAGACAAAGCCACTGTAAGAAAACTATAGGCCAATATTGCTGATAAATACTGATGCAAAAATCTTCAAAATACTAGCAAAATGAATCCAACAGCACATTAAAAATATTATACACCATGTCCAAGTAAAATTTATTCCTGGAATGCAAGAATGGTTCAACATACCAAAATCAATCAATATAGTACACCATAACTCATTACAAGAACAAAGGACAAAAACCACATGATCATCTCAGTTGATGCAATAAAAAGCATTTGACAAGATTTAACACCCTCAATGATAAAAACACTCAAACTAGAAATATAAGGAAACTGCCTCAACATGATAAAGGCCATTTATGAGAAGCCCACAGCTAACATCATGGTGAATGGCTGAAACTTTTCCTCTAAGATCAGGAACAAAGGGGCACATGGGTGGCTCAGTGGCTCAGTGGATAAACGTCTGCCTTTGGCTCAGGTGGTGATCCCAGGGTCCTGGGATCAAGTCCCACATCAGGCTCTCCAAAGGGAGCCTGCTTCTCCCTCTGCCTATGTCTCTGCCTCTCTGTGTCTCTCATGAATAAATAAATAAAATCTTAAAAAAAATATATCAGGAATAAAGTAAAGGATGGCTGTTCTAGCCATTCCTATTCAATATCATATTGAAAGTTTTAGACAAAAGGAATTAGGCAAGAAAAAGAAAAGGCATCTAAATTATAAAGGAAGATGTAAACCTATCTGTTTGCAGATGACATTTTTTATGTAGAAAACCCTAGAGACTCCACAAAGGAAAATTGTGAGAATAAATATATTCATCAAACTTGCAGAATACAAGATCAACATGCAAAAATCAGTTGTATTTCTATAAGCTAACCAAAACAATTTGAAAACTAAGAAAACTTCACTAACAATAGCATCAAAAAGAAAGAATCCTTAAAAAAAAAAAAAACTAAAAAAAAAAGAAAAAAGGAAGGAAGGAAGGAAGGAATGAAGGAAGGAAGGGGAAAGAAGAAAGAAGGAAAGAAAGAAAGAAAGAAAGAAAGAAAGAAAGAAAGAAAGAAAGAAAGAAAGAAAGAAAAGAAAAGAAAAGAAAAGAAAAGAAAAGAAAAGAAAAGAAAAGAAAAGAAAAGAAAAGAAAGAGAAGAAAGAAAGAGAATCCTTTTGGTTAGGAATAAACCAAATCCAAAAAAAAAAAAAAAAAAAGGAATAAACCAAATCCAGGAGGTGAAACTGATTGCTTCTCAGCCTTTTGGCTAAGATCAAATGCAGGAGGTAAAACTGAAAATTACAAAACAATGCTAAAAGAAATTAAAGAAAACAAATAAATGGAAAGACAACCCATGTCCATGGACTGAAAAATTTAGTAACATGTCCAAACCCCCAACAGCATTTTCTTGCAGAAATAGAAAAGTTCGTCTTAAAATTCATATGGAATCTCAAGAGACCCTAAATAGCCAAAACAACTTAGAAAAAGAAAAACGCTGGAGGACTCACATGACCTGATTTCAAAACATATTACAAAGCTACAGTAATCAAAACAGTATGGTACTGGCATGCAGACAAATATACCAATAGAATAAAACAGAAAACCCAAAGATAAACCCTTATATTTAGTATCAAATGATCTTTGACACTAAAAGGGGCCAAGACCACTCAATGGGGGAAAAAAGTCTTCTTATCAAATGGTATTGGGAAAACTGAATATCCACATGCAAAAAAACAAAGTTGGATTCTTATACCATATACAAAAATTAACTCAAAATTACTGAACACCTAAAGAGCTAAAACTGTAACATTCCTAGAAGAAAAACATAAGGGAAAAGCTTCAGGACATTGAAATGGTCAATAATTTCTCAGATATGATGTGCACTTAAAAAAAAAAAAAAAGAAAAGAAAGAAAAGAAAAGATACAAAAAAAAGAAAGAAAGAAAAGAAAAAAAGATACAAAAAGATACAAAAAAGAAAAGAAAAAAATACAAATCAAAACTACAATGAGATCATCAACTCACACCCATTAGGATTATTACTATATATATATAAAAAAAAAAACCTAAAATAAATATTGGCAAGAATGTAGAGAAATAGGAACCCTTGTACACCATTGGTAGGACTATAAAATGCTTTAACTGCTATGGAAAATATGTTGCTCAAAAAATTAAAAACAGAATACCACATTACTATGTGTCCATCAATCCCACTTCTGAGTGTGTGTATACATCTATGCATATACCTATCCAAAATAATTAAAAGTTGGGTCCTAAGATTTGTACACCCATGTTCAAAGCAGCACTATTCACAATATTCAGAAGCAGCAGCAACACAAATGTCCACTGAAGAATGAATGAATAAACAAAATGTAGTATATACATATAATGGAATACAAGCTTTAAAAAGGAAGGAAATCCTGTTACATGCTACAGTGTATAAACTTTGAGAACATTAAATGAAATAAACCAGTCACAAAAAGACAAATACTGTATGAGCCACTTATATGCGGCATCTGCACTAGTAAAATTCGTAGAAACAGAAAGTAGAATGATGGTTATCAGAGGCTAGGGGAAAGAGGAAAGAGAATATACAGATTCAGATTTGCAAAATGAGAAAAGTTCTGGAGATCTGTTTCACAACAACGGGAATATACTTAATTTAAAATGACTTAATTAAAAATGGTAAATTTTGCGTGTTGTATATTTTTACCACAGGTTTTAAGAAGTGAAACATTCATCCATTCAACAAAGTGCTCTGTAGCTATTTAATAAAAAAAAAAAAAGATGATGAAGCCTAACGTAAACATTTAAATTTTAATGTGGAAGAAATACATTACTAAGCTTTATTATTTTTTTAAAGATTTATTTATTTATTCATTCATAGAGAGAGAGAGAGAGAGAGAGAGAGAGAGGGGGGCAGAGACACAGGCAGAGGGAGAAGCAGGCTCCATGCAGAGGGCCCCACGTGGGACTCGATCCAGGGTCTCCAGGATCACGCCCTTGGCTGCAGGCGGCGCTAAACCGCTGCGCCACCAGGGCTGCCCCATTACTAAGCTTTAAAAAGAAAATTGGAAGACAGTATATGAAGTCTAGTTCATTTTTGTGTTTGGTAAAACTATATACAGGGATGTATATACACATTGGTAGTAGGCTGATAACAACCCCCGAAAACACTAGATTTTAATCCCTAGAACCTGTAAATGTCACTTTATTTGGAAAAAGTATCTTTACAGATGTGATTAAATAAAGGATCTTGTGGGGCAGCCCGGGTGGCTCCGCAGTTTAGCACCGGCTTCAGCCAGGGTGTGATCCTGGAGACCCGGGATCGAGTTCCGTGTCGGGCTCCCTGCATGGAGCCTGCTTCTGTCTCTGCCTATGTCTCTGCCTCTCTCTCTCTCTCTCTCTCTCTCTCTCTCTCTCTGTCTCTCATGAATAAATGAATAAAATCTTTGAAAAAAAAATTAAGGATCTTGAGATGAGATTATCCTGGATTACATCTGAAAGGGCCCTAAATGCAATCACATATATCCTTCTAACAGAAAGAGGGAAATTTAACACACACAGAGGAAAGCCACATAAAGGCAGAAAAGAGTAAGATTAGAAGAGGCTGAAGTGATGTGACATAAACTAAAGAATGCCAACAGATACCAGAAGAGGTGAGCAAGGGATTCTCCCCAGAGCCTCTGGAGGAATATGGCTCTGCCTTGGTTTTAACCTTTGTAAGACTGACCTAAATTGTGTTGGACTTTTGGCCTCCAGAGCTGAGAGCGAGCAAATTTACGTGGTTTTAAGCCACCATGTTTATGGTAATTTGTTACAGAAGCCATAGAAAACAAAAAACATTGTATATGTTTGAAATCACATACAAATTTTCTGGAAGGATCCACTGTTTACAACGGCTACTTCTAAGAAGTATGTCTAAGGGGCTGGCTAAAGAACTTTTACTTTTTACTTTAATATCTAGCCATTCTTTTGTTTGTTTGTTTAAGAGTTTATTTATTTGGGATGCCTGGGTGGCTCAGCGGTTAAGCATCTGCCTTCACCCCAGGGCGTGATCCTGGAGACCAGGGATCGAATCCCACATGGAGCCTGCTTTTCTCCCTCTGCCTGTGTCTCTGCCTCTCTCTCTCTATGTCTCTCATGAATAAATAAATTTTAAAAATCTTAAAAAAAAAAAAAGTTTATTTGAGAGAGAAAGAGCAGGAGTCAGAGCAGAGAGGTAGGGAGACAGACAAGCAGACTCCATGCTGAGGGCAGGGCTTGATCCCATGACCCCAAGATGATGACCTGGGCTGAAGCAAAACCAAGAGTCAGATACTTAACCAACTGAGCCAACCAGGTGCCCTCTTAGCCATTCCTTTATAAAACAAAAAACAAACTTCAGGTTTTTTTTTAACTTTAAAATTCCAGCTTGGAAACTTGAAGCTGGTTTTGTCTATACTTATCCCATAAACTAAGCCTCACTTCTCTCCCTTAACATTTTTTAGGTACCGTGTCTCCTTTGAAAGAAGGAACAGATCTTCTTTATTACCCCAGCATCTAGCACAGTGCTTCACACTCTAACATAATTCCTAAAATGACACCATTTCATCAAACTATAGAAGTCTTAAATATATAATAAATGTGTTCCTTGAGTTATTTATAAATAAAATTTTGTATGTTGAATGTGTATTCAAATAGGTCAGAAAAATATACATAATAGAATTCTGAAGCAAACCCTTTCTCAAAGTGAGAAATCACTCAGCAACAGATTTTGAAATTTTATGAGTTTTGCCACTGTTTTCTTAGGTACCCATTCATTATTATAAAATCCATTAAGAGACGGTAATTTTAATTTTAGAATCTTTGATTTTGGCAAAGCCATGCAGTAAAATAGTTGTTTGCAATAAATCTGATTGTAAGAAAGCTCTAGTCAAGATTTAATTCAATCTAAACCTGTCATCTTGGGCTCTGGAGTTAGATCTGAGTTCTAAAACATGTTCTGTCACACACTAGCTGAGCCTCAGTTTCATCATCTGTCCAAACAGCACGATCTTCACGTGATTCCTTATTTAATACACACTTCTAGAACATTCACTATGTGCCAGGCACTATTCTAAGCACTTTACATTTATGGACTCATTTAAATTCTTATTACTCTGAAGTGATATAATCATCTTCATTTTACAGACAAGGAAACTGAGGCATAGAGATTAAGCAACTTGCTTAATGTAATTCAACAAATGTAAAAATTAAATGAGATTTTGCCTTATACATGTTACGAATCCCCCTAACATCCACACATTACTCCCCTGCCTCACAAGGACATTTGCTTGTCCAATCATGTGAAGTTTCTCTGTTAGGCACTCAGCTATGGGCTGAGTATAGGTTGTACAATATATTAGCCTAAGGCCAGCTCCCAGAGAAACTGATACAGGCATATCTCACTTTTTTGCACTTTCCAGATACTGTGGTTTTTAGAAATTGAAGGTCTGTGGCAACCCTGCATCAAGCAAGTCTATGGGCACCATTTTTTCCAATAGCATTTACTCGTTTTAATATTTTACTTATTTATTTTTTAAGTAGCTCTATGCCCAATGTGGGGCTCGAACTCACAACCCTGAGATCGAGAGTAGCATGCTCTGGAGTGCCTCACTGGCTCAGTCATTTAAACATCTGCCTTCAGCTCAGGTCGTGATCCTGGGTCCTAGGATCAAGTCCCAAGTCAGGCTTCCTGCTGAGTGGGGAAGCATGCTTCTCCCTCTCCCCCTTAGTCATGCTCTCTCTCACTCTCACTCTCTCTGAAATAAAGAAAATCTTTAAAAAAAAAAAAAAAAAAGAAAAGAAAAAGTTTTATGCTCTACTGACTGAGCCAGCCAGGTACCCCATGCTTCTCACTTTAAGTCAAAAGCTGGAAATGACTGAACTTAGTGTGGAAGGCATGTCCAAAGCCAAGATAAGCTAAAAACCTGACCTCTTACACCAGGTAGCCAAGTTGTGAATGCAAAGGAAAAATTCTTGAAAAAAATTAAGAGTGCTACTCTATTGAATGCACAAATGGTAAGAAAGTGGAAAAGCAGCCTTACTGCTGATATGGAGAAAGTTTTAGTTGTCTGGATAGAAGATCAAACCAGCTACAACATTCTCTTAAGCCAATGCCTAATTGAGAGAAAGACCCAAAGCCTAATTGAGAGCAAGACCCTAAATCTCTTCAATTCTATGAAGGCTGAGAGAGATAAAGCTGCAGAAGAAAATTCTGAAGTTAGCAGAGGTTGGTTTCGTGAGGCTTAAGGAGAATAATCTCCATAACATCAAAGAGCAAAGAGTAGTCGCAAGTGCTGATAGAGAAGCTGCAACAAGTTATCCATAAGATCTAGCTAAGAAATCAACGAAGGTGGCCTCACTAAACAACAGATTTCCAGATGAAGTCTTCTATTCAAAGAAGATGCCATCTAGGATTTTATAGCTAGAGAGGAGAAATCAATGCCTGGCTTCAAAGTACAAGCTAACTCCTGTTGGGGGCTAATGTAGTAAGTGACTTTAAGTTAAAGCCAATGTATATTTACGATTCTGAAAATACTAGGACGCTAAAGAATCATATGCTAAATCTACTCTGCCTGTGCTTTATAAATCGAACAACAAAGCCTGGATGACAGCACATCTGTTTACAACACATTTTACTGAATATCTTAAGCCCATTGTTGAGACCTACTGCTCAGAAAAAAATGATTCGTTTTAAAATATTACTGCTCACTGACAATGCACTTAGTCACCCAAGAAGAGCTTTGATGGAGATGTACAAGATTAATGTTGTTTTCATGCCTGCTAAAACAACATTCATTCTGCAGCCCATGGATCAAGGAATAACTTTGACTTTTAAATCTTATTATTTATAAAATACATTCCATAAGACTGTAGCTGCCATAGAGAATCCTCTGATGGACCTGGGCAAAGTAAACTGAAAACCATCTGGAAAGGATTCACTATTCTAAATGCCATTAAGAACATTCATAAAAAAAAAATTTAGAAAAAAAAAAAAATTCATGATTCATAGGAAGAAGCCAAAATATCAATATTAACAGAAGTTGATTCCAACTCTCATGGAGGACTGTGAGGGGTTCAAGACGTCAGTGGAGTTGGGACACCTGGGTGGCTCAGCGGTTTAGCGCCTACCTTCGGTCCCAGGCGTGATCCTGAAGTTCCCAGGATGGAGTCCCACATCAGGCTCCCTGGATGGAGCCTACTTCTCCCTCTGCCTTATGTCTCTGCCTCTCTGTGTGTGTGTGTGTGTGTGTGTCTCATGAATAAATAAATAAAAATAAATAAAGACTTCAGTGGGGTAAGTAATTGCAGATGTGGTAGAAATAGCACAAGAGCCAGAATCCAAAGTGGAGCCTGTAGATGTGGCTGAATTACTGCAATCTCATGATAAAACTCTAAGGAATGAGGAATTACTTCTTATAGATGGACAAAGAAAGTGGTTTCTTGATATAGAATCAACTCCTAATGAAGATGCTGTGAAGACTATTGAAATGACAATACGGGATTTGAAATATCACATAAACATAGCTAATAAAGCAGCAGCAAGGTTTGAAAGGCTGACTCCAATTTTGAAAGAAGTTCTACTGTGGGTAAATGTTATCAAACAACATCACATGCTACAGAGAAAGCATCTGTGAAAGGAAGAATCCATTGATGCAGCAAACTTCACTGGTGTCTTATTTTAACAAATTGTAGGGATCCCTGGGTGGCGCAGCGGTTTAGGGCCTGCCTTTGGCCCAGGGCACGATCCTGGAGACCCAGGATCGAATCCCACGTCGGGCTCCCGGTGCATGGAGCCTGCTTCTCCCTCTGCCTATGTCTCTGCCTCTCTCTCTCTCTCTCTCTGTGACTATCATAAATAAATAAATTAAAAAAAAAAAACAAAAAAAAAAAACAAATTGTACTAGCCACTCCCATCTTCAGTAACCACCACCCTGATCAGTCAGCAGCCATCAACATCAAGGCAAGACCTACCAGGAAAAAGATTACAGACTGCTGAAAACTCAGGTGATGGTTAGCATTATTTTAGCTATATATACAGATTTTTTTTTCTTTTTTCTTTTCTTTCTTTCTTTTTTTTTTTTTAGATTTTTAAAAGATTTTTTTTTCGTTTTAAAGGGAGACAGCACATGCACAAGTAGTAGGGGGGTGGGGGAGGGCAGGGGGAGGGGGGGAAGAAAGGCAGGGGGAGGGGAAGAGAAGAATATCAACCAGGCTCCAAGTCTAAGACAGAGCCTGATACGGGTCTCGATCTCATGACACTGAGATCATGACCTGAGCCAAAATCAAGTCAGATGCTTAACTGACTGAGCCACCCAGGCACTTCACAATATATTGTCATTAAGGTGTGCGTATTGTCATAATGTTATTGCACATTTAACAGACTACAGTGTAGCGTAAACATAACTTTTATATGTGCTAGGAAACCAAAAAATTCATCTGACTCACTTTATTGTGATACTCACTTTATTGCAGTGGTCTGGAACTGAACCTCCAGTATCTCTGAGGTATGCCTGTAATTAGGGCTGAGAACTAAAGGAAATAGGGATTAGCCAGGCAAAGGCATAATGAGTGGAGATAATAGAGAATGTTACAGGCTTGTGTGTGAAAGCCCAAAAGAGCTAAGCAAAAGTAAAGAACAGAACTGTAACTCAAGTGGCCAAGCAGGGGCTAAAAAGGGCCATATTATACAAACCCAGTGACTTTATTCAAGGAAGGAGTACTACAGATTGCCTGGCAATTACCAACCACTCAAGAAATGGTAACTATCATTATTGTGTTGTTAATAAGCATCATCCCAGCCATTCAGGGATTTTTTTTTTTTTTAAGGATTTTATTTATTCATGAGAAACACACAAAGAGAGGCAGAGACATAGGCAGAAGGAGAAGCAGGCTCCCTGAAGGGAAGCCCAATGCGGGTCTCAATCCCAGGACACCGGGATCACACCCTCAGCTAATGGCAGACACTCAACCACCGAGCCACCCAGATGTCCCCATTCAGGAATTTTAAAATCAGTTCAGACTTAAACCCATATTTGAGTCCTCTGGTCCAAGAAAGACCTAAATTAGGGTAAAGCTCTTAGGATCAAGAAAGATCAGTCTTTTCTGGTTTAAAACAAGACTTAAAAGTGTTTAAAACAAACACTTTGGGTGTACAGGTAATCTATTCCTTGTTATCCTATAGAAAGTAGTTTTACTATTAATTAAAAAGTAAATGTCACTTATAATACTCAAAGGGATTGTCCATATTTTGTTTGGAATAATCTCCCTTATTAAACATTGTTCAAAATAAGCAGGTAGTCCTCAGAAGTGTAAAAATTGGTTTTGCAGAGATTTCTGATATGAGATTTGGTCTTTACTATCAAATGAAGCAATCATGCTAGTTCTAGACTAGGAGGCTTTCATAAGGCTTTTTTTTTTTTTTAAGTTTTTATTTGTAAATAGTCTCCACACCCAACATGGGGCTCAAACTCACAACCCCAAGATCAAGAGAGCCAGTTAGGCATACCTCATAAGACTTTTTTTTTTTTTTAAGATTTTATTTATTTATAGACACACACAGAGAGAGAGAGAGAGAGAGAGAGAGAGAGAGAGGCAGAGACACAGGCAGAGGGAGAAGCAGGCTCCATGCCAGGAGCCCAACGCAGGACTTGATCCTAGGACTCCAGGATCGCGCCCTGTAGGCGCCAAACCAAACCGCTAAGCCACCCAGGGATCCCCAAGACTTTTTTTTTTTAAGATTCATTTATTCATTTTAGAGAAAGGGAAAAAACAGGCATGAGTGGGAGGGGCAGAGGGAGTGAGAATCCCAAGCAGACTCCACACTGAGCCTGGAGCCCAATATTTGACTGTGCCACCCAAGTGCCTCTCATGAGCCATTTTTTTTTTTTTGAGATTTTATTTATTTATTCATAGAGACACAGAGAGAGAATGAGAGGCAGAGACACAGGAAGAAGGAGAAGCAGGCTCCATGCAAAGAGCCTGACGTGGGACTCGATCCAGGGTCTCCAGGATCACACCCTGGGCTGCAGGCCGCACTAAACCTCTGCGCCACCAGGGCTGCCTCATGAGCCTTTTTAAAAAAAGAATGTACCGGGCAGCCCGGGTGGCTCAGCAGTTTGGCACCGCCTTCAGCCCAGGGTGTGATCCTGGAGACCCTGGATTGTCGAGTCCCATGTCAGGCTCCCTGTGTGGAGCCTGCTTCTCCCTCTGTCTATGTCTCTGCCTCTCTCTCTCTCTCTCTCTCTCTCTCTCTCTCTGAGTCTCTCGTGAACAAATAAATAAAATCTTAAAAAAGTAAATAAAATAAAAAAGAATGTACCACATTTAATACAAAAAGTGTGGAATAACAGCACTGAAAAAAATTCTTAAAATCTACAAATGAGAGACGTCATGCTACAAATGGATAAGGACATCAAAATGATTTAGAAAATAAACAACTGTGAATAAATAGAAAAATAAAAAATAAAGCTACTTAGGAAGGAAATAAGATGTTCTAGACAGCCAAAATGGTCAGATAGGAGAGGTCTATACTTGAAACAAACTTATATAACTTTTTCATATAAATCTAAGAAAATACCTAAGCCTCCCAGTGTTCTTAAACAAAATATACTAATAATCATTTAAACCTTTCAGGATAGGGATGCCTGGGTGGCTTAGTGGTTGAGCGTCTGTCTGCCTTTGGCTCAGGGCGTGATCCTGGAGTCCTGCGATGGAGTCCCACATAGGGCTCCCTGCAGGGAGCCTGCTCCTCATTTTGCCTATGTCTCTGCCTCCCTATCGCTCATGAATAAATATAATCTTTAAAATAAATAAGTAAATAAAACTTTTCAGAATAATTCACTACTGCCACAAAGACATGAGTGACTCTTGCACCAGATCTAAATGGTTCCAATATGGCTTTTTTGAATTTTAATGTTGTACATTTTGTAGCCTTCCTTCCTCAAACCTTTTGATCAAGCTAACACTTTTTAGTTAGCTTGTCACAGCACTGTTTTTTTAAGTTTTAGCTCTTGAGGGGCACCTGGGTGGCTCAGAAGTTGAACATCTGCCTTTGGCTCAGGTCATGATGCCAGTCCTGGGATACAGTCCTGCATCGAGCTCCCCAGAGCAAGCCTGCGCCTCCCTCTGCCTATGTCTCTGCCTCTCTCTGTGTGTCTCTCACAAATATATAAAATCTTAAAAAAAAAAAAGTTTTAGCTCTTGATTTAAGGAAGCAAGAAGGTTAAACTGTGCCTAAGAGGGAGTAGGATCCACTTGAGAGAAGCCAATAAAATTTGTGATAACTACTGAACTGGTAGCTTTTTGCCTTTTTTGGTTTACTTCTTGGTAGTTGACTTTCAGATACATAAAAAACTATTTTAAGTCTTATGACTAAAAAAAATGGAAGAAAAAAAAGCATTCATATTAAACAAATGAATTTCAAGAAATTCTATAAATGACTCAATTTTTTCTCATCCTTACAAAAAAGGATCTAAAAATCACTTTAATAACAAATCTCTAAAAAATATAATTAAGAGATTTAAAAAAAGAGATTAAAGAAGTAGGTTTCCTTTTTTTTTTTTTTTTTTAAGATTTTATTTATTTATTCATGAGAGACACAGAGAGAGAAAGAGGCAGAGACATAGGCAGAGGGAGACGCAGGCTCCATACAGGAAGCCCCATGCAGGACCCGGACCTGGGCTGTGGGATCACACCCTAAGCCATAGGCAGCCGCTCAACCGCTGAGCCACCCAGGCATCCCAGGAGTCCCAGGTCTCTTAATTCTTAATAAAATATCAAAAATCATGTTTGAAGAGACAAGGTCTAGAGACACAAGGTTACCATGGCTTATCTGACACCATATCGATGCCAAAAACATATGACCATTCCAGCTGAGTCAGAATTTATGCTTTCAATGCATCTCTAAACAAAGATCATATCTCAAGTCAAACAACTGTTACCAGGTCATGGAAAACAATGTTTTCTGTGGCACTTAAAAAGTGTTCATTGAGAGGAAAAGTTAGATCTCAGTAAAAAGCAAGTTACAAAGAGGACATTTGTTTGGGACATAAGCTTCCTCTGAAAGTTGGAAGAGAAATGTTTGTATTCATGTTTAGCTTAATATACAAGCAAAAAGATACAGAAACAATTTTATGTATGTGCATATACATGAGTTAGCATACACACATATATTACTTTGCTATGTCCACTGAGAGGGCATAGAAATAATGACATCCCCAGCAATGAGCACATGGGCACCCAGATCTCAGTTTCTATAAATCACTATCCAATAAAAGAAACCAAGGATCCTTGGAGAAATGGCTGATTCTAGGGTTGGGGCAGGGAAAACATAAGATGTATCTGGAGCATCTTGTAGTACTAGAAAGTAAGGAAATGCTGAAAAAGAAAAAAAGGATGGAGACATGTCAAAGGGACACAGGAGCCAACATGAAGATCTCCCAATGGTCAAAGCTAGAACAATTGAGGAAAAAAATAAATAATACAGAATCAGATTATAACTAAGAGTACAAAATAGATACACTGATATTGATAAATGATTGAATAAAGAAACGAATGGGGGAGAAGAGACAAATATTCCTTCCAAAATTCCAAATAATAAAAGTAGATACTCTTCCCTCCAAGTAGTGGTACTTAAGCACCCCCATCCACTTTGAGGGTAGGCTAGAGGTAGGTAGGTAGTGATTCACTTCCAAAAAATTCAATATAGAAAAGTAAAAATAGTAACCTAACATATTAACATGGCAAACACTACCTTAACCAAGTGATACAGGTCAACATCCATCAGTGATATCATGTCAATGTCACATATCCCCTGATTATGAAATAATGGTATTCTGTGGCATTCTTTCCTAAAACATCTAACTCTTCTCATTTTTAAATGAGAAAAATATTCGATAAACTCAAAAGGAGGGACATTACACAAAATAACTGCTTAGTGCTCCTCAAAACTGTAAAAGTCATGAAAACAGGAAAGACTGAGGAGCACTCAAAAGACCAGAAAAGGCTAAGAGAGACCAAAACTACATACAGTGGGTTACCCTGGATTAGATCAGAACAGAAAGGAGATATAAATAGAAAAACTATAGAAATTCAAAAAAAATCTGGAGTTTAGCAAAAAGTAATGTATCAGTTACTGGTTTTTCAGTTTTAGATGTTAACAATAGGGGAAACTACGTGAGAGGTATATAGGAATCTGCATGCTTCATTTGCAACTTTTCTGAATATCTAGAAGTATTGGGGTCCCTGGGTGGCCCAGTGGTTTAACGCCTGCCTTTGGCCTGGGGCATGGTCCCGGAGTCCCAGGATCGAGTCCCGCATCAGGCTCCCTGCATGGAGCCTGCTTCTCCCTCTGCCTGTGTCTCTGCCTGTCTCTCGCTCTCTCTCTCTGTCTCTCATGAATAAATAAAAATCTTTAAAAAAAAAAAAAAAAAAGAAGTATTATAAAATAAAAAGTTTATTTAAAAAATTCCTCTGAGGGACGCCTGGGTGGGTCAGAGGTTGAGTATCTGCCTTTGGCTCAGAGCAGGATCCTGGAGTCCCTGGATGGAGTCCCACATTGGGCTTCCTGCATGGAGCCTGCTTCTCTCTCTGCCTATGTCTCTGCCTCTCTCTGTGTCATAAATAAATAAATAAATAAACAAACAAACAAATAAATACTTTAAAAAAATAAAAAATTCCTCTGAGGGGCACCTGAGTCGCTCAATCGGTTAAGCATCTGCCTTTGGCTCAGGTCATGATATCAGGGTCCTGGGACGGAGCCCCATGAGCCCCACATCGGGCTCCCTGCTCGTGCTCTCTCTCTCTCAAACAAATAAAATCTTATAAAAAAAAAAAAAAAAAGAGCTCCCAATGGACAAAGCTGGTACAATCTGAGCAATAAAAGAGTATTGGAATATCACGCAAAGTATAAAATAGATACCCTTTATTCCATACTGATTAAGTAAATACTTGACTAAATTAACAAATGAGGAAAGAGACAAATTTCCCACGCAGAAGAATTCCAAATAAATTATGTAGATACTCTTCCCCAAAGAACAGGGAGCATAACTCTTCATTCCTTAAATGTAAGCAGCACAGTTACTCGTTTCCAAAGAGGACTGTATGGAATGGGGCGGAGGGGGAGGGTAACTATAGTAGAGTACCCGACAAACATTACCTCAGCCAGATGATCAAAGTCAGTATTAACAGTCAAAAATCATGTTGATAGGATGTATCCTTGATATGTTATGATGAAAATGGTACTTTCTCCTTGCCATCATCCTCCCCAAAACCCATAACCCCAGTCTAACCATGAGAAAAACATAAGATAAATTCCAGTAAAGGGACAACCTAAAATATAGTTGACCAACACCCCTAAAAACTTCCATTGAAAGTTTTTTTTAATTAAAAAAAAAAATAACAACACAGTCGCTGTGGTGGCTCAGTTGGTTAGCACCTGACTCTTGACTTCACTCAGCTCAAGATCTCAGGGTCATGATATGGAGTCCCTGGCAGGCTCCAACAGACTCTGCACTGAGCATGGAACCTGCTTAGGATCCTCTCTCTCTCTCTCTGCTCCCTGCCCACTCACTTGTGTGTGAGCATGCTTGTTTGCACTTGAGCTCTCCTTCTCCCCTCAAAAATAAAATAAAATAAAATAAATAACAATGGGGGAGGGGGGGGCAGGGCGCCGGGCTGGCTCAGTCAGTAGAACATGAAATCTTGATCTCAAGGTTGGGAGTTCAATCCCCACATTGGGTGTGAAGCCTACTTAAAAAATACAATAAAATAAAATCTTAAAAAATAAATAATAACAACAACAAAGGCAGGAGTGAGGAAGCCAAATCTACCTTCCCTCCCACTTGACACAACATAAGACTGCCATTTTTCCAGTTTTCTTTAGTTGAAGACTTTCCAAATTAGAAAGATTGAGATACTGCTCACATCCAAAGACATAGCAACACAGCCAGCTTTAGTTATATACTGTCTTTATCACTTTATCATATAGAGAAGACTACAACAGTTTTGGCCAATTTTGTTCAACAAATATTTTTTGACTATTTGTTCCAAGTATTGTTTGAAGCATTGAGGTAACCTCAAAGACAGAAGAAGAAAAAAAATCTGTGCTCTGCTTTCATTTCTCTGAGGACAACAGATAATGCACAACCAAACAATAAATGACCTATCAGATAGTGATAAATGCTATGAAGTGAAAAAAAAAAAAAAGGAAAGTGAGGCAAAAGTGACCAAGAGGACTACTCTAATTGGGAGCTTAGAAAATGCCTCTTTAAGGAGATGACATTTGAGTTGAGACCTGAGTGGAGCCTGTATACAAAATGAACAGCAAATGTAAAGGCCAAAAAGAATAAGCTTAATGTGCTTGAGGTGTCTCACATAAACAGGCCAGCTGCCCTGATAGGAATGAGATAAGTAACGTATTCTGAACTCCAGAAGTAAAAATACAAAAGTCATTTAAGGATCTCAAACAACTCCAACACTGCCCATCAGGAGTCCATCAATGGTAATTAGATTAAGATCTCAATTTTAGGATCCCCCAGAGTCTCCCCCAAAGTCACAGCTGTCCAGTAACTACTGTATTTTGAACCACTCCATCTTCCTTCCAAATACCACCATGCCTATCATTCATATTTTTTCATGGCTCTGCCAGAAGTATTTAAAAAGCTGGTGGGGGGCGGGGGAGGCGCCTGGGATGGCTCAACTGGTTAAGTCTCCAACTCTTGGTTTCGGGTTCTGAGATCAAGCCCAGCAACAGGCTCTGCATTCAGTGTGGAATCTGCTTGAGATTCTTTGGGGCCCCTACATGGCTCAGTCAGTTAAGAGTCTGCTTTCAGCTCAAGGTCATGATCCTGGGATCAAGCCCCACATCAGGCTCTCTTCTCAGCAGGGAGCCTGCCTCTCCCTTTCCCTCTGCCTGCCATTCTGCCTACCTGTGCCCTCTATGTATAAATACACAAAATCTTTTATAAAGAGTAAATAAATAAATAAATAAATAAAATATTTTAAAAAGGAGAGGGGAGGGTATTCTACCCAGAAATTCTCCCTAATGTATCTCATTACTTCATGTAGTACAACCATCGGGTCAAAAGCAAAGGCCCTGGAGAAAGACTAACTTGGGTTCAAATTCAGATTTTACCAGTTGCATGATCTTGAACAAGTTGCATAACCTTTCTGAGTTTCCTTATCTGTAAAAAGCTGTGAGGATTAAAAGAGATAAAATGTGGCACCCAGTAACAATTCAATAAATGTTAGCTACTGCTAATAAAAGTATTTGAGTATTTTGTTCAAGGACCAGAGCTGGGCCAGAGGGATTATAGAAAATACAATTTGCTACAGAAAATTGTTTGAGAGATAAAACTGTCAAACTCCCTTAGGTCAGAAGCTTTGTCTTTTTCTGGTTCACTGGTGTATTCCCAGAATCCAGAACAGTGTTTAACACACAGTAGGCATCAATCTCAGTATGTGTTGAACAAATCAATGAATGAGATGAATGAGACTCCATTAAGTCAAAGGAGCATAAGAGAGCCTGGCTTTACTTCAAAATAAAGAAAAGTTTTCATTCCACATCAAGATTTTAAACAATATCCTAAGGCCTTGTTAGAGATATATTTATTATTTCTAATTGCCTCTTCAAAATCTAGAACACTGTTCATAATATTAAGGTACTCAAATTTATTGCAATTAAAAAGCTCTGCTGCTAAAATTGAGCTGTCAGTTGTAGGCCACACTACTGTTCATAATTCAGAGCTGATGATCAAAACGTTAAAAGTAATAAAGAACAAGGTATATGAATTGTTATGGAATACCCTGCTTACCTCTGACTGCTCTCCAGTGAACAGACTTGGAAAACTTGTGTAAAATTTTTTTCTCACGAGTTGACTAAGTTTAATTTATGCCTTATTTATGGCAAAATAAATTGATCTCACCTCCTCTGTATCATTAAATTTTATGAAAACAACATGAGAGTCTGTTCAGTCACTTACGAAAAGCCCAAATCTTTTAGACTTCTTATAAGTTTCCAAAGATTGTTAGCTTAATATATCGGCTCTTTAGGTCAAAGAAGGACTTTTCAGGGTGATGAAAATGGAGACAGAAGTTCACCTCTCTAAAAATGAGTTTTCAATTACTATAATTATGCATAAAATAAGACAGGCAGCATTTCTGGGCCAAGATCTGATGCCTTAGTTCCCCGTGAGAATTAGAGCCAAGCATAAATTTGGGGCAAGTTCTGAAAAAAAAAAAAAAAAAAAAAACCCACTTTACCCTCTATTGATGCTGAATGAAACACTCATTGTTAGGATTCATCAACACGAGTATATTTTCTAACACACAGTAAGCCACTCGGGCAACATCGCTTTCAGCATTTTTCTCTCCCAGAAACAGAATGGGATGCGTTTAAACCCCGACAGTTATCAGGACTGCAGGGTAGCTATCTCAACCGCCTAATAGTGGTAAGGGCTGAAAAAGTAAAAACCGAGTTTACCGAATCATAAAGTAGCAGGGCCTGCTTAGTTAAGCTAACCTACACTGGTGGCTATTGTATAGGTCCTCCAAACCTCCAGAGCTGGAAAGACACCTGAACTCTACTGACACCTTTTGAGAGAGGAAGCCAGGCGCGAGGGCGGCGCGGTACGATCGGAATTGTTAACACCGCAGCCGGCCGGCGGGGACACAGGTGCGCGGGCAGGCCCCGGCACCGCAGTCCTGGTCACGCTCCGAGACGACCCGGCCCTTCGCCGCCGCGACAGCCCTCCTGGATTCTTATTCACTCATTCATTCATTTGACAATTATGCGAGGGGCACCGTAGCAGGGCCGGCTCGCAGGGCCCCCGCCCGCCCCAGCCCCGGACCACCCACAGCCGCCAGGCGCGGCCCTGCACCGCCCGCATTCCCCTGCCGCCGCCGCCGCCGCCGCCGCCGCCCCGCCGCGGCGCGCTCGGGTCCCCCGGATGCCGGGCCTCGGCTGCACGCGAGCGCCCACGCCCCCCGCCCTCCCAGCCGCGGGTCCGCCGGCCTCCGCCCCGCTTCGCCGCCTCAGATCCGCCGGGTTCGTGCGGCGAGGGAGGGGCGCGTCCGCGGAGGCTCCCCCGCCCAGGGCTCAACACCCCTCGGCGCGCGCGACGCCCCGACCCGAGGGCCTGGGTGGGTGGGTCGGGCCCACCGGCCACTCACCTCCGCCGGGTCAGAACCGAGGGGCCTGCTCTAAGCCGTTTGAAACCGCTTGGGCCGCCGCACACCCCGCAGTGTCCTCGTTGTTTATTGGTTCCCGACGGACCGCCCATCGCCCGCTTATTGGTCCGTTTGAAAGGCCTGTGGGCACGCGCCGCCCGCAGCTTTAAAGGGGCCGCGCGCAGCCGTGTCTCCTTCGGAACCGGCGCTGCCTGGTGGGGTGGGGATGTGGGGTCGCTGGCGCGAAAGCTGCCCACGACCCCGCACCCCCCCGCACCCCCGAGAGAAGGGCGAAAGCTGTGTGGAGAGCTGTGCATCCCCGGCCATCAGCATGCTTGCTTTTTTAAATTTTGGCCATTCGAGCTACTGTCAACACCTGGCAATTTTTTAAAAAGTCATTTCATTCACCAAATACCGATTGTGTAGCTAAGTACGCGAGGGGAACGAGAGGCAGCTGGGATATCGTGGAAGGAGCAGTGAATGGAGCCAGGATGCTGGATTCTGGTCTTGGACCCGCTCTAAGCAAACCACTTTCCCAGTAAATTATTTGTAGCTCAGTTTCCTCAAAATAGGATAACAAGGTTTCTCTTACAAGCCTAGGGTGAGGATTTAATATAACTAATTGGATGTCTAGGAAAGGCCTTTGAACAGTAAGTGTTCTGCAAAAGCCTAATATTCCTGTTTCTCATAGAAATGATAGGCTTGGTTAATGTGATATCCGAAAGTCTTGTTTAGCTCTAAAAAAATCTTTAAGAAAGGGGGGGGTGGTGCTGGCGCCTGGCAGACTCAGAAGATGGAACTTGCAACTCTTGATCTCAGGGTTGTATGTTCCAGACCCAGGTTGGGTGTAGAGATTACATAAAAATAAAATCTTAAAAAAAAATAAAATAAAATGTGATAACCTCTAGCCCAATAATGCCGCTGTTAGGAATCTGTCCTACAGATCTATGCACGTATGCAAAGAAAAATGTCGAAAGATATTCACTCAGCAATTCTTAAGATATGGGAGAAAAAAACGCCCCACAAACAAAAAAACCCAAACCCTAGAAATTACAATGTCCATTCATAGGGAACTTGTTACATAAATTACAGTATATCCACTCAATAGAACACTATGTAACTATTAAAAAGAATCTGGTTAATCTGTACGTGCTGGTGTAGAAAAATGCACAAATTTTATTTAATTGAAAAAAGGCAAGTTGCAGAAAAGCATATATGGAATGATTTTATTGTATATGGTTATAAATGCATATGTACTTGTGTGCATGCCTGAAAATGGTTAGAACATTTCTGGAATTTCAAGAAATTATTTAACAAGGAGAGTAGATAGGGAAATGAATTTTTTGCCTTTGACATGTTAATTTAAATATATATATATGTGTATATATGTATATCAGGGAGAATATCTAGCAGTGGGAAAAGTAAGAGTAAGGGCACAGAAACAAAGTACAATTACATGTAGGGAATTGAACATGTGAGTTTGATTTTTAAAAGGGGTTCATGTTGGGAAGTAGGATACAAAACTGGCAGAGAAAGGCAGATTCTAGGAGGGTCTTGAATACTAAGGTAAGGAATTTGTACTTTAAATAGGTGATAGGAAGCTATGAAAGGTTTCTGAGAGTCACAAAATCAGAATTGCACTTTAGGAAAACTAATTAGCTTGATTGTCTAAAATGGGTTACAGTTGGAAGCCCCATTAGGAGTCTGATAGGAGGTGATAGCAGTGGAAATGCTGAGAACAGATTCAAGAAAGGGTGAAGGATTTAGCAACCAACTTGGTACAAAGGTGAGGGTGGGGCCCATTTAGGGAGATGAGTCAAAGAGCATGCTAGGATTTGAGACTAGGCAGTGATTGATCAAATGGAAGTAGAAAGTCAGGAGAAGCCAGTCTCAAGAGGAAGGCAAGGAATTTAGTCTTAGACCTGTTTACTTTTAGGTACCAATGAGACATTGAAGCATAATTTCTAAGTAGATCTAGGAAACACAGGATGAGGACTGTGAGAAAAGATTAGGACTCAAGTGATACAGGCTTAGGAAGCACCTCCAGAGAGTAGAAAAGATGAAATTGTAGCAGTGGATGAGACCACAAAGTGGGAGAGTGGAGAGTGAAAAGGTGGGGCATGAGGACAGATCCATAGGTTAGGGGAAGGAGAAAAGAACCAAGCAGAGCAAAAAGGTCAGAGTAACCTTTGAGAAATGGGTTAGGTACATACAGAAATAGTCTTCTTCAGTCATTGGTCATTGGCATGTTTATTTTATTTAAATATTATGGAAAATAAATTGAAGATTACATTTATAAGGAGAGTGTGATGGTAAACTGGAATTTGCTCTATAAAGGATGTATGGAGTCTGGATCCTGGAGAGCTTTAGAACAAAATGGCAAATCCCTTTTTGTCTTATGTGGTTTATGTAGCCCTACTAGAAGGTGGGCATTAGATGTCTGATTTCATTCTTTTATTTGTTCATTCATTCAACAAATATTTATTGAGCACCTAATATGTGCAGGGACTGTTCTAGGCACTTGGGATAAGTAGTGCACCACACACACACACACACACACACACACACTCAAATCCCTCTCTTATGGCACTCACATTATACTGAAAAAAGCATAGACAATCAACATATAAATAAATTATATAGTATGTAATTAGATAATGTGTGCAATGTGAAAAGAAAAAACTCAGTAAAAGGGATTGGGAAGTAGAGTTAGACATTAATTTTATAAAGGATGATCAGAGTAGGTTCATTAAGAAGTTTACCTTTAAGCAAATACTAGGTGAAGGAGTTAGCTATGAGTTTATCTACAGGAAGTGCCAGCCAGGGGGACCCGCTATGCAGAGACTCTAAATTGGGAGCATGCCTCTCAGGTTAGAGAAACAGGGAGGCCAGTATAGCTGAAGCAGAGTAGTTGGCAGTAGGAGGATAGTAGGAAATGAGGTCCGATAGATAATGGAGGGCAAGGAGTGGCAGATCCTGTAGGGCCTTGTAGAAACCTAACATAATACCTTGATCCATAGTAAGTGTTCAATAAATGTTCAGCCAGTCATCTTTTGCAGTCCATGATTATCACCAAATAGCTTTTATCTATGTATTATCAGAGTGACATGTGCTTACTTTATTCCAAGGACCTTTCAGTAGTTCTACATAAGGAAAGTATTAATGGGACAATGAAACCCTTCTATGCATTAGAGATCAAGGTGAATACACTATTATTGCAAGTGGAAGCAGTAAACAAATGTCAAACATTGTGTTTGCTGAATAACTGTGCTGAGCATTTCTGAAAAGCATGCTAGGGTGGGGACAGTGCTCATTCCATGATAATCACAAATGGCATTCTGGGAGAGAAAGCTCTGCAATGGGACATGGATCCATATTTCCAGTCTAAGAGGAGCAGCTTCAGTGATTAGCTTCCTCTCAACACTCGGTCCAGGTACCTCGTGCATTATTCCCTGGAGAAAGCAGTGGTGACATTAACACAGGCCTCAAATGGCTGTGGGTTTTTGTGCCTTTACTGGCCTCCCAGCTTCTTCCATATTGTACTGGTTGCATTTAATAGGTGATTGAATGAAAGAATGAATAACCCCTTTCTCATAATCCATTCTCCCACAGCCCCCCAAATGCAGGCTGTTCAAGAACTCTGACCACAGAAGCATCAGCTCCACCAAAGAGGAAGGAGGCAGAGGGAGAGATAGGGGCCTCATTAGCAGGCTGTCAACAGGCTTTTAGGGGCAGGAGGGAAAACCACTGAGAAGGACAAGATAAGTGAGAGTTCTTGGCTCTTTGTGTCTTGTAAAACGAAATAGGCAGATTGCGTAGCTTGGGGCTAACTCTAGCCTTGGGTTTAAACTCAGACCCCTAATTAGGCTGTCTGGATCTGTTTTAACATCATGTCAAGGAGTCCAAAATTGTGAGTTGGAACCTTGACTGGAAATAAAACTCTGTTCCCTATGTGGAGCTCTGCTTAGCCTCTGCCAGCTGCTTAATGGGAGAATGATCTAGAGAGAAAATAAATGGGTGAGTGAGGGAATGTTACAAAACAAAGGCTGCCTGAAACATTCCCAGATACACATCCTATTAAATGGATCAGTTGAGTCACCTTCACATATGAAGAAAAGACATACAATTTCTTAGCTATAAAAAGGGTTCAATGACATTTTTCATTATGTCCATAAGTAGAAATAACTGAAGTTTATGTTCTTGAAGTTCAGTGCATTACACTTAGAATCTTGTGTACCCTCAACTCTCATAGATGCTTTTTCTTAGTTCCTCTGCAGCACTTTGTTTTCTGTAGGTCTAAGTTTGGTGAAAGCTTCAATTCATGCCTTGGAGACCTCTCTATGGGCCACAGAGACGTTTTTACCTTAGGTTCCCTTATTTGTTCATGCAATTTAGAAAGAAGGACAGGGACTACATTTTGAACGTAATTAGCTTGTAAAAATATGTCCAGTTTGTTAGAATTTGACCAACCATCTCCCTACTCATCGGTTTCAGGTTTTATATCCAGAGAACCAGACAAGGAATTCTCGACTCTTGTTTTATCCCCAGGATTTCTTGGAAGGAACATAAAAACAAGTTTCAGGCTAGAAATTACCTTAGCAATCATTTGCCTTAACCTTTTCATTTTACTAATCAGGGAAGTATAAGCCAGCTCATAACCTGAAAACAGGGTGCTAAATCCTTGACACTTTTGCTTAAGTCCCATCGGCCCCACTCCAGATCCTTAACACCTGGGCCATCAGGCCCAGCCTCCTTTTCCTCTCCCATTTCTTGCTAACGTGGCAGGACAGTTGCAGGTTAGCAAGACCTTTATGGTTCAGGCAGTGTTGAATACCTGATTATACTGGCTCCTGTGGTCACAAGGTGTCAAAATACATTCACCAAACTGTTCTCCCAGAAACATTTCCCAGTCTTTAGAGCAAATGGTGTGTGCTTAATATATTCATTTTTTCTTCTCATTTGAAAAGTTATTCCTGAGTTTGCAACTTTGGTGGTCATTGTTCATGGGGTGGCCAGTAACCTTGAGCCTTTGGGAGGGGGTACTTTCTACAGGTATATAGGCTTATGCTTTAGTCTGGATTTCATTGCTTCAAATGTCCTTTTTTTCCTCTGGTGTGAGTTTTTTCAAAAAAAGAATGGTGGAGTAAGGGGATGGTTGTCCTTGAGCTATTCCATTTGTTCCTGTTCTAGCACACATATTTCCCACCAAAATTGGAAGAATTATACACTATAAATTACCCTCAGCTTTCTTGTTATTTAAATACAAGAGGCTTCAGTCTTTCTTGCTTTTCCTTTCTTTTTTTGGAGGTTGGGGGCATAGGGTGGGCATGGAGGCTGTTGCTAGATTCTAAGATCTGTGCTCAGGCATGGAGCAGGACTTGGCCCCCAGCAAGAGATGAGGGAATTCATAGAAGCATTATTCTATAAAAGGCTTGTGGTTTAGAAAATCAGCTACTGATCTTTGACATAGTATTCTCCATCTGGCACTGAGATTTCCATGATTCCCAATCATCACTGAGAGGTGTTACATCCAGAGAACCTGAGAAGGGATCCCCAACTCACTGTCCTAACCTTGAGATGTAGTATATAAAGTATCAGAAGGCAGCTTTTTTAAAATAAAAGGAAAACAAACAAACAAAAGGAATCATAATATTGATTAGATCTGTTGTCAGAATCACTGTAAACCCTAAGATCAAAAATAGCTAGGAGCGGATTGGGGCCTGTGATGAACCCTCCTTGTCCCTAGTACTTTTCCTGCTAGATCAGACAGTCTTGCCAGTGATTATCATGGCAAGGCAAAGTCCAGTTCTGTGACAATGAGGTCCTTATAAACCTAGAACAGAGATAAAAGATGTAGGTATATATGCCATGACACTTTCTTCCAGTGCCTGAAGGAGATGTCACTAACAATCTTGACACTTTCCCCATTGAGTCTCAACAGGACCTCAGGCAGCCACTACCAACCAACTGGAGTTGGCCCTTGAGATGAAACCTATCTGTTATCCCTGTTCTAGAGGAAATAAGGATTTCACAAGCCAATGAACTCTGGTCTTGACCGGTCTTCTCAAGATGAGCTGAACCTCACACCTTTTATTGCTCTTCATCATCCTCACATCCTCAAAGGACACAGAGGTGATGTGTCTCAAGAAGGTTTTCAAAAGCATGGGTCTGCCGGACAGAGCAGGTGCAGTTATTAGTCATGACTCCAAGCCAGGCACGGTGATTAAGAAAAGCTAAATTTATATTAAATTATCATAAAGTCCTAAAATACTGAACATAGTGGTTAAATAACTCCAGAAAGTCCAATCTCTCCAGTGAGTAACGTTAAAACCATTACACATGAGCGCGGGAGAATCACTTCCATTAGTTTAGGACAGAGAGGTTTTGCTTTTTTACATAGTGAATCAGTGCTCAAATAGATATTTCTTCAAATATGTCTTTTCTACATTCTGAACAGCCCAAGTGCAATAAGATCCTTCCCCCTTTCCAATCAAGAAAATGCCACTTTTCTATTTTCTTCCCATCCTCAACCGTGAGTCTGAGGACCCAAAGTGCTCCTTTTTTTACTGCCCCGTTTAAGTGTGAAATGTCTCCCTTTCTTCCCCTAAATGGCACCTCGCCTCTCCCATTGTGTGTACTGGAAAAGACTTGCTGGCCTGGCCAGGCTGTCCTGTGTGGGTCCAGACCTGGGTTAGCTACTACCAGCAGGGCTTAGGGCTTGGCACCTGTCTCTAGCAGCCTTAGAACTGACCAGAAAAGCTTTGCTTTTAATTGTTTTCACCGACATGTGTGGCAGTGGATTTCTCAATACCGACAACCACAGGAAAGTTTTCAAGTCAGGACACTTCCCCTAGAAGCCCCTGCCTCTATTCTCAGCCCATTGTCTTCCCCCTTGCTGCTTCTAATTCCTGGGGAGAAGGGTCTGGATCTGCCCTAGGCTGAGAGGGCTTCATGAATGGTCCTACCTTTCTATTCCTTCCCCCTACTTTGCGTCTTAATGTGGTCCTCCTCACTACCCCAAGCCTACGTCAGAAAAAGCAAACTAGGCAGTGTGTGTGGGGGGGGAATAAAGGAAGGGGCTATATAGAAGGTTTAGGGCAGAAAAAAAAAGCCTCCACTCCCCTGATACTAGCATGAGACATGCTCTTTCTGTGAACGAGCATGAACCAAGTAATGGCATCACAGCCTGGAAAGTCAGTCACTTAGCTGGGAAGAGGGTTGGAATGGGAAGATCACCACCCCTAGAGCCACAGGTTCTCTGTCCCTTAACTTAGATCCCTGAGCACTTGAGAGAGAACACAGGAGGTTCAACCTCATGGATACTTCCCTTGAGGCCCTGTGCACCCCAAGTCTACAACCCAATCTCTCTTCCTGACCATTTATGAAAACTTCTGGCCCTTCTTTGAAAAGTTGTTTCAGGACCTCTATGCTTAGAATCCCCGACAATGAGCGGGGAGAGAGGGGCCGAACGTTAAGGTTCAGGTGATGTGCTACTTTTGGTCTAAGTGGCGCTGGTTAGACCGTGCAGGGGCTCAGCGCTTGGGGCCCCACATTCCTCAGGCCCCTGTTCACAACCTGGTTATACTTAGAGTCAAAGACATAAGGGTACTGGCCAGTGGTGGCACCCACGGGGGAATTCATATTAGCCAGCGACCATGCGATAAGGGCTCTGTCATCGGAAGGTAGAAAAGCTTCTAGATACTCTAGTAGGAGGAAGAACAGTTTGAGCCACACCCAGATCTCACCAATACTGGCAGCTGAAAAAAAAAACAGTAGCTCTTAGGGCAAGAATAATATCCATTGCCAGCAATGGACAGGACATGCAGCCCAACAACCCTTAAAAGCTTTCTCATATTACCAATGCACTTGAGGCTGGAGGCTTCTGAGACGCCCATACCAGCTGGGCTTACTTCTCCTTCCTTTCTCAGCCTCTATCCTTCATCGCTCTCTCTACCCTTGTCCCCTGCCCCAGCCCCTTGATGGGCAAGTTCTCTCAGAGAAGCGGCCAGGCCAGCTCTGATGGGGGAGAGTGAAGTCTTGGGGATCATCAGTTCTCGTGGGGCAGGGTACCAGGGAAAGGGGAGGTGGAGCTCTGTACTGATGAGGAATCATTACCAAGCCTAGTTTCAGAGGCTCAGGATGGAGTGCAAGAGGTGAGGTTCGTGGTAAAATCCAGGTCTACGTTTTCGGGATGCACCATCACTTCTTGTGCACAGGTAGTTACGGACTCAGGTGGAAACAGCTCCCGTGGAGGTCTCAGGAGCAGTTTTTTTGGGGGAGAAGGACGAGCACGTAGGTTGGGGGGCCTGTTGTATAAGTGAGCACAAGGACTGGAAGTCCATAAAGGAGAAGGAACAGGCAGGGAGGGAAGAGAACATGGGCATTTAGACCTGGCTCTCTGAGGAGAGCTTGCGTTCATGTTTCCAGCCTGTGTCTGGCAGAGAGCCCCGTCTTTCTGGAGTAGCTGCGGTATGGACGCTGCTACACTCAGACTGCTCTTCCTGCAACAGCTGCTCCGTCTCCGTATCATCCAGGGAGCCCGAGCTGGCCTGGATAGACACTGTGTCTGTCTTCATGCATACATGATCCCGCAGAAGGCCCCCCCGTGAGCTGCGCAGTTGCTTGAGGTCATCCCACTCAGCATCATCCCCAGACAGAAGGCAGATTCCCTCTACGATCTTGATCTTCTCCTTGGTGTAGTTATGGTCAGGCCCGCCCTAGGGTGGAGAGTGGGGAGACACGGTCAGTCAGTTGGCTCTCTATAAAGGATCTCACGGTGAACTGAAAAAGGAAGTGGATGGGGTGAGAGGAGGTGTGAGGAGTACAAAGATCCCACAAATGAATGGGGAGACGTGGTCAGAGCAAACAGATGAGTCAGCCTAAAAGGAGAGTAGCAGCTAGGATGATTATTACCATCCTCAGACAGGGAGGAGGGAGAACCATGGCTTCCAGTCCTGCATCATCCACTCACTGGCTAGGTCACCTTGGGCAAATTACTTAGCATCTCTAAGGTCAGTCTCCACATCTGTAGTGTAGGGAGAATAACAGTATCCACCTCATAACCAAGTGCTGTGGGGGATCAATGAGGTGACACATGGAACACAGTTAGTAGGTGCTTGACACATAAGAAACACGAAATCATGTAAGCCATTGTTACATTGTTATTGTGGTTTATTAATGGGACATCATGCTGATGTACATGATCAAAGGTAACTGATAAAGGCAATTCAATGTGTACTTATTCAGAATTTTAAACTACTTCTGTGATCTTTTATTCTTACTTCTCTTCTTTCTAATTTTGTTTAGGAGAAAATTTTTGGGAAGTAAGACAGAAGGAATCTAGAAAATCTTATTTGGGTTCTGAGTGTCAGTCAATCCATTGGGGTCCCATAACCTATAGTGTTTTTTTGGGGGTTACTCTGGCCCTGCTCCCACAAGCCTTGAGGCCATTCCCAAGTGACCTGGGATTGTTCTAAGGACAGTGACAGTTCTAGTCAAGCTTCTCCTTTTATGGGTTTCTCAAAGGGTAGGCTTACTCCTGGTTTCTGGGGGATACCAACCAACATGCCTACCAATACCAGGGAAAAAACAGGCATGGCTTAGGTTCTGTCCTGGGATGGTGTTCCTGCCAAGAGCTCTGCAAGTGCTCCTCTATTTTAGTAGCAATTCAACTCCTTGGATATTTAACTGAGCCCCTACATTTTTTTTAAAGATTTTATTTTTGAGTGATCTCTATATCCAATGTGGGGCTCGAACTCATAACTCTGAGATCAAGAATTGTATATTCTATTGACTAGCCTGGCTAAGCACCTTTACTAAGCCCCTACATTAAACCATATATTCTGATGACTGTACTCTAAGAGTGACAGCTCCCTCCAGAGCAGAGACAGACATAGCACACAAGCACACAGGTGCATGCCTGCAGACCCACACCAATTCACCCAGCACACCCTCCGAGAGCTGAAATTAGCTTAAGATTAGATGGAGACATGCAGTATCTTCATTGCAGAGACACACTGCTGAGTAGGTTAGGAATTAGGAAGAGGTGGGAGCAATGGCACTGGCAGTTTGGGGGGGGGGGGCCCACCCTTTCCTCTACAAACACACCACAACAGGTACCTGAAATCAAGAGGAAATCAGAAGAGAAAGGGTGAAAGACTGTCTGAGGGGTGAAAGAGCTGCTGAGGAAAAGCATACAACAGAAGAAAGAGGTCACACACTTTTCAGTTATAACCTATGACCCTTATGACAGTTCTTCTCTGGGGCATCAAACACTCCAGGAACCGAAGACTCAGGAGTCTCTCAAAGATACTAATTGAGGAGGGGTCTACCAACCCTCTAACTGCAAACTATCCCTGCAAGTTGTGTTTTGGCTTACAGTAGAAGCTTTTTTTATATGGAAATTCATGGATCCAGAAAGCATGTGATTATTACATAAAATGTACTCATTGTGCATAGGAGCCCTGTATATGTGAGGGCACGTGTTGACTGTGCTAGACAGGCCAAGAGAGTAGACCAATTAGGTTTCATAAGGGATATAACTCCTGATGAAGAGTTACAGGATTTTGGAAAAAGCAGGGATCATATTAGACTAGGAAAATCTGAAATTGCAGGGTACTGATCCCTTGTGGAACTGGGACTATTTTTCAGGCCTAAACATTCAGCATATAATTTTTCACTGAAGCAACAAAGGAGTTAAGAGAGCAAAAGCATGTAAATCTTTAGAACTCTAGAGAAATCTCTTAAGACTCTGTGATAAGAGAAAGAATAGCAAAAAACCCAGCCATTCCCAGCCATAGATGCCAATAGCTTGGATCAGAGGTTAGAAAAAGGGACAGTCCAGGAGCTCGTGGATTTTTGGGGTATTGTCTAGGAGTCTAGGGCATCTCAAAGGGGTGCAGCCTCACTGCAGGGGAATGATGACTATGAGAGGGAAAACCTATGAGCCTGGGAAGTTACCTCCTGGTAGGGAGGTGCATACTCACATGCTTTCAGACCTAGACCTCCTGGAATCTGCTTACTAACCTTGCTCTCACTAAGGTCACTCAAGCTGGTCCCTCAGAGAATCTAGATCTTTCCAGAAACCCAAATCAGATTTAGTTCTTCTGTTCACTATAACTGCCAAAATGGTAGATGGGACTACCAGTATCCCTCACTGATCCATTCAGGCAACTGGAACATATCCTTCTCCCCCTCCCCCGAAAAACAAAAACCAAAACACAAAAACCCCCACCTTAAATGTAAATTGTAATTTTTACCTCTTTCTTATAGCACAGTTGATTGTACATGGCTGGTTTGGGGATTGCTTCAATTTTCACTTCCTGAGTGGAAGTTCGGTAGGAGGGGTTGCTGTAGGTCAGGTTCCCCATTCCAGGATCAGTTAACTTGGATTTTTTGTGTCTTTAGGAGGAAAAGTGATGAGAAATTAGTTCAGATCTTTATGGCGGTGGTATCTGGGGAAGTTGTACCCCGAATGTAGCAGGCAGCTTCTAAGATGGCCCCAGTGACCCCTGCCTCCTGGTCCTCACACCTTCTGAATCCTTGTCCCTTAAGTGTGGGCTACATTCAGTGACTCACTTCTTTCTATTTTATTTTTAATTTATTTTTAATTTTTAAGTCTCTACACCCAGTGTGGGGCTCGAATCCACAATCCCAAATCAAAAGTCACACATTCCACCAACCCCTGGCGACTCACTTCTGACAGGAACAGAATATGCAAAAGTGATGGATGCTAGATTAGGTTCCAAAGAAATCTGGGGCTTCCATCCTTGGTTGCCTTTCTTCCCTAATTCTCTCTTATGCTTCCTCCGAGGGAAGCAAGCTACCTTGTTGTCGGTTGTCCTTTGGGAAGGCCCCACAAGGCAGATAAGGGAGGGAGACCTCTAGCCAACAGCCAGCAAGGAACTGAGACCCTTAGTCCAACAGCCTATGAGGAACGGAATCCAACAGCTACATAAGTGGGGAATCTCTCCCCAGTCAAGCCTTGAGAAAAGACCACAACCCTAGATGATACCTGAACTGCAGCCTGTAAGAGAACCTTGAGGCAGAGGCACACAGCTAAGCTGAATCCAGATTTCTGACCCACAAAAACTGTGAGATAATAAAATGGCTGTCATTTAAAGTTGTTGAGTTTTGGAATAATTTACTATACAGCAATAGCTAGCTAATAGACTGAGTCAAGCCAGATCTGCATCAATCCCACACCTATTATTTACTAGCTGGGATCTTGGTGGACATAATCTAAACTCTATGAGCCTCAGATACTCATCTGTAAAGTGAGGAATAACAATACCTGTACTACAACATTGTTGTGGCATTGATACATAGTCACTGACTAGTAACTGTTACTATTATTATTAGCATTGTTGTCCTTAGCAGGAACCACAGCAGCATAGCAAAATCTTGGTATTTCTGCTGCAAGCTGTGTTGAAAGCATTTGGGGAAAATAAATAGAGGACCACAAAAAGAGGATTCTAAATTGAAAATGACATACTCCACCTTCCCGGGATGATCCCTATGGGGCAATGACATATCAAACAATATTGTAATAAAGGCCATGGTTATGTGAAGAGAAAAGCCTTTTGAACTTCCATCATTTGAGGTGAAGTAGAGTAGTGGAAAAGCAGAGGTGCCAGCATCAGTCCCCGCTTTGCCTCTTACTGTTTGACCTTGGGTAATACCCTCTGTGCCTTTGGCATCTCAGTCTACAAAGTCCCAACAGCTGCTTGGTCATAACACGTGCAACCTGCTTGAGTTGTGAATGGTGAAGAAGAATAAGGATTCAGGTTCTACCCTTCCTTTCTGTGGCTCTGACCAGAGACCCATCTTGACGTGAGGCTGGTCAGAGGTTGGATCAGCAAGACATGGAGTTCGGGAGATCACAGACGTGTTAATGAGGACCAATGGACACATGGCCCCCGCAATGAGGCTGAGGTTACCTGTATAGCATCAAAGCTGCGATCACCACCAAAATCAGCAGAATACTGAGGAGTCCACCAATGACGTAGCTGACATGAAGTCCTTCCCCTAGGAGGAACAGAGATGCTAGGTGGGGACCAATGACAATCCTCCAGTTGGTGTGAGGGATGGAAGACAGAGGGCTCCTTTAGTAGGGGTTGGATGCCACACCATCTGAGGTCAGCCAGGGAAAAGGCCACAGGGTAGAGGGCTGAGACAAAACCTAACAGCCTGCCAGCTCTAATGCCAATTCCACTACTTACTGTCCAATGTGACTTATGGCAAGACACTTAACTTGAACCCTATGTTTTCTCATCAGTTAAATGTAAATAATAAAATGCTCATAGCCTGGTGGCAGTGAAACATGAGCATTTACATACATATATATGCACACATGTATATGTGCAGACACATACACACAGCTTAACAAAATGGCTGGCATATGGAAAGCACTCCATAAATGGTAGCTAGCTAATATTAGTTTTTCTATTTACTCTGAGACATGGGTTCAACAACCCCAGAGCATCCCCATGAAGGTTCTGGAAGCTATCAGTGGAGACTTGAATCCCCTACATCCTTTTCCAAAATAGTTGGGCACTCAGGGCTCACCTGGAGCAGCAGGTACAGCCTCATTGGAATGTGCACAGAGGCCCAACTGGGCATCCTTTTCAGAGCATCTGTGGGGCAGAGAAAACAGAATGTGAGGGCTACTTGTATTTGATAAAGATCTTGCCTTCCTCCAGGTAAGAGAGAAAATCCTGGGGGGGGGGGGTGCACCTGGGGGGCTCAGTTGGTTCAGTATCTGACTCCTAATTTTTAGGTTAGGTCATGATCTTGGGGTTGTGAGATCGAGCCCCAAGTAAGTCTCTGGGCAGGGTGTGGAACCTGCTTAAGATTCTCTCTCTCTCTCTCCCTCTCTTAAATAAAAAAAGAAAAAGAAAAGGAAAGTCCTAAGAAGGACAGGGGAAAAGGACTATGAGTGGAACTTTTAGATATCTGATTGTACTTGATGGGAGACATCAGAAGCATAGACTAGGAAATATAGAGAAATCATTGTGAGTCACTGTCTTCAAGATGCTACATCATATTTAAATGGTTTCTTTCTTTTTTCTTTCTTGCTTGCTTCTTTCTTTCTTTCTTTTTCTTTCTTTCTTTTCTTAAAAGATTTTATTTATTAATTTGACAGAGAGAGAGAGAGAGAGAGAGAGAGAGAATGAGAATGACCAGGAGGAGCAGCAGACAGAGGCAGAGGGAGAAGCAGCCTCCCCACTAAGCAGAGAGCCCAATGCTGGGCTCAATCCCAGGGTCCTGGTATCATGACCTGAGTCGAAGGCAGAAACTTAATCGACTGAGCCACCTAAGTGCCCCTTAAATGTTTCTTTCTAAAAAGATTTATTTATTTATTTATTTGAGAGAGAGAAAGAATGAGAGAGAATACGAGTGGGGGCAGGGTAGCCCAGGGAGAGTCTCAAGCAGACTCCCAGCTGAGCACAGAACCTGATGCAGGACTGAGATCATGAATGACCTGAGCCAAAATCAAAAGTCAGCTGCTCAACTTACTGAACAATCCAGGAGCCCCATGCTTAAATGGGTTTTAGGGATGCCTGGGTGGCTCAGTGGTTGAGCATCTGCCTTTGGTTCAGGGCATGATCCTGGGGTCCTGGGATCAAGTCTTGCATTGGGCTTCCCACAAGGAGCCTGCTTCTCCCTCTGCCAGTATCTTTGCCTCTCTCTGTGTCTCTCATGAATAAATAAATAAAATCTTTCAAAAAAATTTTTAAATAAATATATAAATAGGCTTTAAAATATATACTCTTTAAAAAAGATTCCTCTAAAAAGGAGAAGCAGGTTTGGAAGTGAGCTGGAAGTCTGCTGACAGAATGCTAAGGTACCAATGGGAGGATTTATTAAACTACCAGGATGAGCTGGAAGAAACTACCAGCCAACCAAACCCCTGATTGGATACAGATTATCACAAGGTCTAAATAGACCTTGAAAAAAATTGTTTTTCTTCTCTTCATTCTTTCACCAGGGAATATGCAAGACATCCAGAGGGAGGGCTCAGAGAACCAGCTTGAAATGCTAAGAAGGTAACTTCTTTGTGGCACGTTATGAACAGGCAATTAAAGGCATATCCTAAAAGGCTAGAGAAAAGCTATTTGAAAGAGCATTTGAAACCAAGATGCATGAAGTCTTCAAATAGACTATGAATTTAAGAAAATATCTTAGTAGGGTTCAGAAGTTTTCTAAATTATCCTAAAGAAAATCAGATTAATCATGATTGATAGTACTTAAAAGTTAGTTAAAAAGCTACATGTTTATATCTGGATGTTTGCCTTTTTTTTTTTTTAAGATTTCATTTATTTATTCATGAGAGACACACAGAGAGAGGCTGGGACATAGGCAGAGGGAGAAGCAGGCTCCCCACTGAGCAGGGAGCCAGATTCAGGACTCGATCCCAGGACTCCGGGATCACGACCCGAGACAAAGGTAGACACTCAACCACTGAGCCACTCAGGGGTCCCGGATGTTTGCCTTTCGGTATAAACTAAAAAGAGAAAATGGGGCAAATAGAATTAATTCGATCATGTGCAAATTTTATTTTATTCATTTCTTAATACCCTAATTCTAGTTCTCAGACTTTATTTTTTAAAGATTTTATTTATTTGAGAGAGAGAGAGAGAGAGCATATGTAGGAGTTGGGGTCAAGGGATGGACAGAGAGAGAGAGAAGCAGGCTCCTAGATGAGCAGGGAGCCTGACACGGGGCTCAATCTCAGGACCCTGGGATTATGACCTGAGCTAAAGGGAGATGCTTAACTGACTGAGCACCTAGGTGCCCTTCTTTTTTATTTTTTAAGTAAACTCTACACCCAGTGTGGGGCTTGAACTCATGACCCTGAGCTAACGAGTCACATGCTCTACCAACTGAGCCATCCAGGCACCACGCAAATTTTATAACTTTAAAGACATGAGTCTAAAATAATAATAATAATAATAATAATAATAATAAAATAAAGACATGAGTCTAGAGCTCTCATTTGGGATTATTATTATATTTCTGTTTCCAGAATTGAAATTGTTAATTATCTTTTAAGCTGAAGTTGATACTGAAAATAAGGAGACCAGTATATCACAATGGAAAGAAAATGTCTTAATAGAAAAATGTCTAGAAAGATAGACATCAAAATAGTAACAATAGGAAAGTAAATCACTATCTTGAAAAGGTATCTACACCCTCATTCACTGTAGCATTATTTACAATAGGCACAACATGGAAACAACCTAAGTATCCACTGATGGATGAGTGTATAAAGAAAATGTGGCATATATATATAAGATGGAATTTCTTTCTTTCTTTTTTCTTTTAAAGATTTTATTTACTTATTTATTTGAGAGAAAGAGAGAGCACAAGTAGTGGGGAGGAGCAGAGGGAGAGGGACAAGCCAACTCTGAGCTCAGAGTAGAGCCCAATGCAGGGCTTGATCTCATAACCCTGAGACTATGACCTGAACCGAAATCAAGAGCTGGATGCTCAACAGACTGAGCCACCCAGTCACCCCAATATATAATGGAATATTATTCAGCAAAAAAAAAAAAAAAAAAAGACATTCTGCCATTTGTGACTACATAGGTGGACCTTGAGTACATTATGCTAAATGAAATAGATGGAGAAAGACAAATACCATGCAACCTCATTTATACTGGAATATGAAAAAAAACAAACAACCCAAACTCATAGATTGGTTTGCCAGAGGTGGGAGGTAGCAGGGATGGATAAAATGAGTGAAGGTGTTCAAAACATGCAAATTTCTAGTTATAAGATAACTAAGTCCTGGGGAAATAATGTACAGCATAGTGAATATCATCAACAATACTATATTCTACATTTGGAAGTTGATAAAAGGGTAAATCTAAAAAGTTCTCATCATAAGAAAAATAATTTGCGGCTATGTGTGGTGATGGATGTTAACTAAACACACTGTGCAAATCATTTTGCAATTTATACATATATCAAATAAAAAATATTAAGAGTAACTATATATCGGGCTTCTTTCTTCTTTTTTTTTTTAAGATTTTATTTATTTATTCATGAGAGACATAGAAAGAGAGGCAGAGGGAGGCAGAGGGAGAAAAAGCAGGCCCCATGCAAGGAGCCCGATGCGGCACTCTATCCCAGGACCCCGGTATCACTCCCTGAGCCAAAGGCAGAGGGAGAAAAAGCAGGCCCCATGCAAGGAGCCCGATGTGGCACTCTATCCCAGGACCCCGGTATCACTCCCTGAGCCAAAGGCAGAGGGTCTCAACCACCGAGCCACCCAGGCTTCCCTATATTGGGCCTATTTCTTAATTTCTATCCATACTTCCACATTATTTTTCTTGCAAAGTATAAATTAAAAAAAACATGAGAATTTCTCTAAAATGTAATATCATATTCAATCAAATTTAAGATGTGTCTTATTTTATATTTATATTGTTAGAATATAAAACCAACACCTCTGGAACAGGAATGTGTCTTACAATCAGTGGCATCTCAAAAAAAAAAAACAAAAACAAAAAACAAACAATCAGTGGCATCTCACAATTGATGTTGGTCATTTTTTCAGTTGACATTCTCAATTAGAATGCATCTTAAACTGATAGTACCATCAATTTAATTAAATACATATTTTATACTTGATCTGAGAACTGTTCATGGTTATGCTTGCTTATTTAGTAATAGGATGTGTGTGTGTACGTCTGTACACACATGTGCACAGACATGCATGTGTGTCTGAAGTCATTATAAGCTAAGGCTATCACAACCCTGAGGATGTTCCAAGTCCTAAAGCCACACCCCAGAGATCACTACGACTTGGTGGCTTCTAAGTAAACTGTAGAAGACCATCTACTAAACAGGTTGTATGAAAATCTCACAGAAAAGGAGGAATGCCATAAAGGAAATGACTGAGCTATGAACGCGGTCTTCTGCTGGTGAGAGATGGTGATTTGGAAAAAAGAGCCCTGAATCCCATACTGAATACATTTACCTTCCTTCAACCTCCTCCAGAGATGTGCGGGTCCGGGTGGTAGAGGAATGCAAGGTGGTAGGCAGTGTGTTGGGTAGCACTGGGCTCCTTTCACTTATGCTGGTAGCCCTGGGAGCGGGGGGCACTACACCAGGTACTGGAGAGAAAAAGAGGACTGGAGTGAGTCCCTGGAACCCTCAGTCTCTACATATGACTCAAGAATAGCACCCTGGGACAGCTGATGAAGCAATCTTATAGCTACCCTAATCCTAGGCATCCTTATTAGAGGCTCTTAATTCTGTAAAAAAAATGGATTTGGGCTCCAATATTCTCTTAATTCTGTATAAAATGGACTTGGGCTCCAATATTTTCTGTAAAAGATTTTATTTGTTTCTTTGACAGAGAGGCAGGGGGGTGGGTCAGGGCATGCACAAGCAGGGGAAGTAGCAGGCAGTGGGAGAGGGAGAAGCAGGTTCCATGCTGAGCAAGAAGCCTGATGTGGGGCTTGATTTGAGGACCCTGGGATCATGACCCAAGTCAAAGGCAGACACTTAACCAACTGAACCACCCAGGCACCCCTGGGCTCCAATATTATTAGCTCTGGATGGCTCGCTGGTCCACAAAGGTCAGGAAAAGATAGCAGTTCACAGGCCACAGCAGGGATCAGGGAACTAGGAGACCTGAATTCCATTCTAGTAAATGCCAGAAGCCTGCCAAACCCAGATTTGTACTATTCCAAAGCTCAAACTAATTGTTCTCAGTCACTTTGCGTTACCCCCTGAAGCAGATCCCATCTGAAATGACAAAGCTGAGGCTGATGATCTCCTGCCACTCTGAGGGCTCTGCTGTTCCAGGGGGCCATTCAATCCAACTCACCAAGGGAGCAGGGCCGGCCATCTGGCTCATCAGGACATGCACATACAAAGTCTGAGGCTCTGGCAAAGCAGAGGTGGGTGCAGCCTCCATTGTTCACACCACAGGCATTGGTCCCTAGAAGCAAAGCGGGTGAGTATTTGGTTTGGGATAGAATCAGGTCTCCCAATTTGACACTTCTCAGAAAGGAGGAGCCCCAGGGCCACCTCACCTTAGGGCAGTAGGGCAGAAGGGGTACAGCCACATGGGGCTGAAAAAGGTCTAAGAGTTTAAAATGGGAACCAAAAGGCTCCCTGTGAGTCTCATTGTCTTGGTCATTAAGAGCCCTTGGGAAGACAAACCACCCCACTAATGGTAAGGAAGTAGGCTCAGGACCCGGGAGCCCACCTGTCTGTCGTTGGGGAGAAACCACAATGATATCCATAAGCCCTTCTACATTCGCCAACACTGTCTCCTTGTTGCGGCCTGAGTACTTGTCAACACGCTGGATTGACTTGGTCTGCCAGTCTGTCCAGTAGATCCACCTGTCCTGCTACTCAACAGGAAAACCCAATAAAAGGTAAATTTTATTCAACAGTCTGACCCCAGCAGATCTCCTGTGCTTCAGGATATACATTCCCTCTGCTGAAATGCCCTCTATGTCTCTTATCCAGCACACACTTGTGGGTGTCCCCAGTATGGCACCATCCAGGAAAGCTCCCCATAATCCATACAGAATTCACTCCTTCATGCTGTTCCATGCCTACTACCTTTTATGCTCCATGGTCATTCGTTTACATGTCTGTCATGGAAGATTAAATTCTTCAAGAACAAAAAATGTATTTATCTCTCAATTTTTAGCACTCACACCCAATCCTCAGTTAACTGAATGGCTCAATGAATAATGAGTTCTTGTACCTAGCAAATAGGAGTAACCTGGGGGCAGGGGGTTCTTCTAAGGTCCCTGCTCTTCTGGGCCCTTCGCTTAGAGCCCTGGCCCAAATCTTCTGGTTATTTCTGGGGAAAGCTGCCATCTAATGCAGTGATCCTGAGATTCTCAAGCAGGGGTGGGGAGGGAAGAGAAGGTGGTTCCCTCCTGCTTCTGGGTATATATGAGGAATCCAAGGGGACACTTAAATATTGAGAAACCATATTCAATATCATCTTGTAGTTTGATATTTGCAGTATGGCATGGGAGAGGCTTATCGTTAAGTAGAGCCAAAATCTTATTGGCTGGTAGGATATCATGCACAACGCAGGTTTAAGTGGAAATTTGTCAAAAAGACCAAAGATTTTTAAATGATTGAGAATCCCTGTTTTGGCCTCAGGCTTGACAGGTCTCCTTTTTCTCTTCCCTGAATTGTCGTACAGGGTTAGAACTCAAAAATGACAGCCAGCAATAATTAAAATGATTAAAAATAACATGCACTGAGTACTAGATAGTGTGCTAATGCTTTGTGTATATTTCAGTTGGACACCATTATTAAATGGTAATGGTAAGTGAAGCTTAGAGAAGTTCAGTATCTTGTCCAAAGTTGCACTTATTCAATGATACAGGCGGAGCTTGAACCCACAGAGCTGGCAGATTCAAGGCACTTAGTAAACACATGCCAACTGGCTGGTTGCCTCAAAACTCTGGCTCATAGCCACTCCACCCTACTGCCACTAAGCAAGCTGCCTGGGCCCAGATGTTGGAAACACAGCATTACAATCAACTAGGGAATCTGTTAAAATACACATTCCTGAGCCCAACACTCACAATGCAGATTCTTTATATCCCAGGGCCCAGGAACCTACATTTGAGAGCCCCTCCCTCAAATGCTAGAACATGGAGTGGTGGGATAGGAGTAGCAGGCACACCATGGCAAGGTGTCAGTGTATGGGAAATGCCCCTAAAATGGGCTTCCATGGCATGCCTGTGGAGAAGCAACTAGGATAGAGGCTGTCAACTTGGAACCCTGAGGAAACACCCCTCATCAAGGAGGTTTAGTTGTCTCCCCTGAGCCAATACCTGGGTGAGAGCAAAGGGGTGGGAGACATGGCTGAGTAACACCTGCCGTAGCTTCCCATTGAGGTCAGCGCTCTCAATCCGGTCCAGATGTGCATCTACCCAATAGATCCTATGAAGGAAAAGAGAGAAGGTGGCTGCTCAAAATGATTGCCAAGAAGCCGAGTCCTTCCCCCCAAAGAAGCTATCTGTCCCCCTCCTGAGCTGAACCAGCAGTTGCTGTGAGCAGTCAAAAAGCACCATTGATAATCAGAGGTCATTGCGAGTCCCAAAGCTGAAGAAGAAAAGCTGGTGACTCAAGTAGGGGGCGAGGGGGCAGAGCTGTCTGGGTATGGAGTAGAGAGTCTAGTGACCAGGCTCATCTTCAGTAACCTGATCACTCTTTGACTCCTTCCCAAGAATTGAAGCCCAAATTCTTGAGAATACTCTTTAAGAAGAGATCTCAGTCTAAAAGGACATCACTGAAGTTAAAGGACGAAAGCATTCCTCTTCACTAGCCCAGCTCTACAGGTGCCTTTGATTGTTTTCTCCTGTTCTGGGGGCAGAAAGGGAAACAGACTGCCTCAAAGCCTCTGTCACCCTCTTCTCCCACCCTCTAGCATTTTTGATCTAGACAAGGAGTTGTGAATTCCAATGAGAGGAGGGAGTAGAAAAGTAACATGCAAAAAATCAGCCTTCAACAGGTAGGGAGGGAATCATGGGACTGGTGGTCCAGCCAGAGGATGTGCTCTGCTAAAGACACTCAAATCAAAAACATGTAAACCATACAAATAAAATCCATCTGAGGACTGAGGGCCAGATTCAGAGTATATCTTCTCATCCTTCTCACTGCTTTTTCCTCCTTACCTAACAAAGAGCTTTCCATCTTTTCATTTTCACTGTCTGAATCTCAACCATCCTTTCATCTGCCCACCCAATTTCAGGAAGCTACCAGGACAAGGTTCCCACCTGCGGGTATCATAGTCCAGGGTAAGGCCATTGGGCCAACCCAGGTCTGTGTTGATGAGGACCTTCCGCTCAGAGCCGTCCAAATTTGCCCGCTCAATCTTGGCAATGTGGCCCCAATCCGTCCAAAAGAGGTACCTGAGATACAACACTGCCATCATCACCAAGGCATGGGAAGATAACACCCAGGGGCTGAGAGAATACAGGGGACACTTGGATACCATTAATATATAGGCATCTTCCAAGAAACTCTTCATTGGGGGCTTTTTTCCTGGGTCTCTCTTCTGTTGGCCATTAACTTACCCCTTCCGGGGAAAAACAGCAATGGCCCGAGGCTCATCCAGGCTGTTGTTGATCAGCACCTTGCGGCAGGAACCATCTAGCCTTGATGCTTCAATGGTATTTCGACCTGTATCTGTCCAGTACAGATTCCTGGCCACCCAGTCTACTGCCAGCCCATCGGTGGTCTTCAGCCCACGCCCAATCACTGTTTCCATGTTGCTGCCATTCAGATCCGCTCGCCTAGGGAACAGCCCAGGATTGGATAACTGCCCTGACTGACCAGAAATAGACTGAAACATCCCCCTCCTTTTTAAAGTTATATTTATTTAAGTAATTGCTACACCAAGATCATGAGTCACATGTTCCTTCAACTAAGCTAGACAGTCGCCCCTAGACTGGAACCCCTTTAATCCATGTTCCTTTAAGTAGATCCTTACTAGACTGCAAGCTCCACAGAGGCAGAGACCACATATCTACCAGTACATTCCTCAGCACCTAGCACAGTAGATACTCAAAATATTAGCAGAATTAACAAACAAGACAGCCCAGGTGGCTCAACGGTTTAGCACTGCCTTCAGTCCAGGGCCTGATCCTGGGGACCCGGGATCGAGTCCCACGTCGGGCTCCCTGGATGGAGCCTGCTTCTCCCTCTGCCTGTGTCTCTATCTCTCTCTGTGTGTCTCTCATGAATAAATAAATAAATAAATCTTTTAAAAAAAAAAGAATTAACGAAAAAATTCTTGGGAGGACAGAAAATTTCCTGCTATAAATAGGAGGTGTTTGGGCCCATGTCTTACAGAAGACAGATTAGTAATTCCCCATATAACTTAAGGAAGTGATAAGGATTGCTAGGTGGTAATGATAAGAAAAGTAAATTTGTCAAAATCTACTTATGTATTTTTACTTTAGTCCTATACCAGGTACTTCAACCACAGGATGGGAGTATGTCACAAACACTTAAGGAACTTCTCTAAACTACATATTCCTACCTGTTACCAGCATGAGATTCTTTTTTTTTTTCTTTTAAGATTTTGTTTATTAATTTGAGAGAGAGAGAGCACAAGCAAGGGTGAGGAAGAGAGGGAGAAACGGGCTCCCCACTGAGTAGGGAGCCTGATGTGGGGCTCCATCCTAGGACCCTGGGATCATGACCTGAGCCAAAGGCAGATGCTTAATCAGCTGAGGCACCCAGGCATCCCTCAGCATGAGATTCTAATACACCCAGTAGGGAGAACAAAGGTGAATGAAAGGTGAATGCCCCTATATTTTCACATGAGAATCTCTGCCACGGTAAACCTCTCATACTAGTGGCAGAGCATCACATTCCTCAACTACGATGGGATAAAAAAATTGGGCAGCCTGGGTGGCTCAGCAGTTTAGTGCCACCTTTGGCCCAAGGCGTGATCCTGGAGATCCGGGATCGAGTCCCATGTCAGGCTCCCTGCATGGAGCCTTCTTCTCCCTCTGCCTGTGTCTCTGCCTCTCTGCCTCTCTCTCTCTCTCTGTCTGTCTCTCATGAATAAATTTAAAAAATCTTTTTAAAAACTCACAGAATAATAAAAATTAAAATAAAACAAAAATATTTTTAAAACAGCAAAGTGCAACCCTGTGAACAACCACAAGCCTCAGCATTTGGGCAGGACTCCTGTATTGTAATACAGATACATGGCCTACTCATCACTGAGTCTTAGGGGATCCTTGGAACTCCCGCAGTGCCCAATAGTAGGGTAAAGGCTCCAGATCCCCAGCCTGACTGTTTTACATAATGTGCTTCTATTCATCTGGAAATAAATAACAACAACAACAACAACAACAACAACAAAAACAACCAAAATTTGAACTGTGTTATAACTGATAAGCAAACAAATCAGGATCAGAACTCATGACCCAAGCTATCAAATCATTCAGTCTATTTAGAGGTCAACACGGACCTCCATCAGGGATCAGAAATGGGTCTGTGTCCTCTGGAGATTTCAGGGACACTCATACCTGATAACATCAAGGAACACATCCGTATAATAGACCTTTCCATCCACACTGTCGTAGTCCAGGGAGATGACATTGTTTAGCTCAGGAACAGGGATGTGCACATCTGTGTGGTCGCTAGTGTCCAGCGAGATACGCCGGATGGAGCCACGGCTGGAGAAGAGCAAGTAGGTCTCGGGAGAGGGATCGCAGGTCTTCCCATCTCCCTTCAGCTGGATGCCAGTGGGGCAGGCACAGGAAAAGCCCGAGGGCCGAGGCAAGCAGAGGTGGGAGCAGCCGCCATTTCTAGAGCCACACTTGTTAAAACCTGGTGAGGCGAGAGGCACGAGCTTTGACCAGCCTGGCTTAGTGTGTGAAACTTACAAAGGCCCTAGTTTCTTGTGCCTGATTGTCTGCTGTTCTAAGTGACAGAATTTAGTGACTGGCACAGATGAGGGAGAAGGAGCAGGTGTGTCTCCCTTCAGGAGTCTTTTAAAGGTGACAGCATGATGCAGTTGTAGTATGAGCCATACCCAGATGGAACACAGCCTGATTTAGGAAGGGGCTCCAGTAGGTCCTTGTCTCTGACATTGTAAAAGAATCTCTCTGTACTCTGGACCTGTCTCTGGCACTAAAATACGCCCCAAAAGCCAGCTCTGATGCACAGCCCTATGGGTCCTCTTACCCAGTGGCTGTGCCCGGTCCACAGCCTGGATGTCCATGAGGCCCGGCAGGTTGGACCTCACCAGGATGACATTGCTGCCAGTTCCCTTGTCAGCACGGTGGATGCTACGGGTCTGCCAGTCAGTCCAGTAGATATAGGAGTCAAGCAGGGTGAGGCCATATGGGTGCTGCACAGGTGATACCAGTGTGTGCCGACTGCCACCATTCAGGTCGGCAGCTTCAATTCGCTATAGTGAAAGGAGAGGGTGGGGGATGGCTATGAGTAGACCAGGAACCCAAACTGGAGATCCTCAACAGTCCTCTTCTGTCTTCCCAGGCTTCTGGGAAGCAACAGGAGCAGGACTCTCACCTCAGTATGGGCATCAGCCCAGAGCAATTGGGAACTGGCCTTGTCCACGGTCAGCCCATTGGGCCATCCGAGGTTGTTGCTGATGAGCACAGTCCGGTCTGAGCCATCCATTCCAGACCGCTCTAGCTTTGCGTTCTCTCCCCAGTCTGTCCAGTACATGAACCTAGGCAAGGAAAAATACGTGCTGCCATGTCCATAGCTCCTATATACCATAAGTACTGACCATAGGCCAAATGCTGTGAAAAGTATTTTATGTAAAAAATAGAATTATCTATGGGTATAGAGTTTCAGATTTGCAACTTTTTCTCCAGAAAAAGTTCTGAAGATCTGTTTCACCATAATGTGAATATACTTTACCAAGCTGTACACTTAAAAAAATGGTTAAGATGGGGGCACCTGGGGGGCTCAGCGGTTGAGTGTCTGCTTTTGGCTCAGATAGTGATCCCAGGGTCCTGGGATCGAGTTCTGCATCAGACTCCTCCCAGGGAGCCTGCTTCTCCCTCTGCCTATGTTTCTGCCTCTCTCTGTGTCTCTCATGAAATAACTAAAAATCTTGGATCCCTGGGTGGCTCAATGGTTTGGCCACTGACTTCAGCCCAGGCTGAAGTTTGCACCCTCAGCCCAGGGTGTGATCCTAGAGTCCTGGGATCGAGTCCCACATTGGACTCCCTGCATGGAGCCTGCTTCTCCCTCTGCCTGTCTCTGCCTCTCTCTATGTCTCTCATGGATAAATAAATAAAATCTTAAAAAACAAAACAACAACAACAAAAAAAAACAAGCAAACAAGAAAAACCAAAAAATTTTTTTAAAAAATGGTTAGGATGGTAGATTTCATTTTTTAAAACTTAAAAAAAATATTTTAGGGCAGCCCCGGTGGCACAGCGGTTTAGCGCCGCCTGCGGCCCAAGGTGTGATCCTGGAGACCCGGGATCGAGTCCCATGTCAAGCTCCCTGCATGGAGCCTGCTTCTCCCTCTGCCTGTGTCTCTGCATCTCTCTCTCTCTCTGTGTGTCTCTCATGAATAAATAAAATCTTTAAAAAATATATTTTATTTATTTACTTGACAAAAAGAGAGAAAGAGAGAATGCATGCACAAGCATAAGCAGGGGGAACAACAGGCATAGGAGAGGGAAAAGCAGGCTCTCTGCTCAGCTGGGAGCTCAACTCGGGGCTCTATCTCAGGCCCTTGGGATTGTGACTTGAGCCAAAGGCACTTAACCAACTGAGCCACACCGGCCCCCTATATATTGCTTTTTATCACAATTTTTATGTATTTTTTTTAAGATTTAATTTATTTTAGAGAGAGAGCAAGAGCATGAGCGGGAGGGGCAAAGGGAGACAAAGAAACAATCTCAAGCAGTCTCCACATTGAGCTCAAAGCCTGAAGCAGCTCCATCTCATGACCCTGAGATCACAGCCTGAACCAGAACCAAGAGTCAGATCCTCCAACTAACTGACTGAGCCACCTGGGCTCCCCTACCAAAATTATTTTATTTTATTTTTTTATTTTAAAAGATTTTATTTATTTATTCATGAGAGACACAAAGAGAAAGAGGCAGAGAGAGAAGCAGGCTCCATGCAGGGAGCCTGATGCGGGACTCGATCCCAGGACTCCAGGACCACACCCCAGGCCAAAGGCAGGTGCTAAATCGCCGAGTCACCTGGGCTGCCCCCCTCAATTTTTTTTTAAAAAGAATTTTCCACATATTCTCTCAATCCTCCCAAGAGCATGAGGTATACATTTTCACTATCACTTCCACTTACTGTGAGGAAGTTGTGGATCAGAGGTTAAAAATGGGACCCAAAGGGACAAACGCAGCTAATAAATAGTAAAGGAAGTTGAATCCTGGATTTCTGACTCCAGGGCTCATGCTCTTTACCTCTACATTAGCCCTCTGCCCTGAAAGAAGCCACAAGGAGCAGAAGGGCCCGACGGTGGCCAGGTTCCATGTTCCTATGAGGCGCACCTGCTTCCTTCCGTCTATGCCCACACCCGCCAGAGCCACAGAGCCGGCTCTCACCCCATCTCATGGTACAGCACGATGGCCCGTGGGCTGTCAAGGTTCTCCCACACCAACACCTTCCTCATGGACCCATCCAAGTTGCCCACTTCAATCCGGTTGGTTCCCGTGTCTGTCCAGTACACTTTCCGGCCGATGGCATCCACCGCGAGCCCATCTGTGGTTTGCAGCCCTGCAGGAAGTCAAGAGCGCACACTGGCTCCTGCCTTAAAACAGATGGGCTACTTCCCGAGTTCTGTAGCCAGACAGGTGGTCCCCGGGCTGGGAGCAAGGCCCACCTGTGGTGATGATGTCCTCGTGCTGTGAGCCATCCAGATTGGCACGGCTGATGCTGTGCAGTGTACTGTCTGACCAGTACACCTTTCCTGGAAAGGGAAGGCTTGGCTCAGCCTGGACCCTCGTCTCTCCCAAAGGGATACGCAGAGCTGACTCACGCCCTGAGCCACCCGGCGTGTCAGAGAACCCTATACCTCTGAGCAGAGGAAGTCAAGAGAAGTCTAGAAACAGCGTTAACAGGAAAGTTCTTGGCAGAGGGGACAAGGAAGGCCCTAAACCATGCCCTCGTTACGATAGAGAAAGCGCTACAGGGATGAGGGCAGGGCTGTGCCAGAGGGAACAGGGAGCCTTAGGGCCTCAGCAGGAAGCAAAGGTGGTGGGAGAAGAAGAAGAGCAGTTACAGTAGGTTAGGCACAGAAGAGGGCCAGGGGGTGGGGAGGGAGGAGGGCAGGAAAGGAGGGCCGCACGGACCTTCTTGAGGATCTACTCCAATGGCAATAGTGTTCTTCATGGTAATGTTGATAGGTACCACCACATCGGCAAAATAAGGGATGTCCAAGGAGACCATGCGAATGTCTATTCTCCTGGCGAAGATGAGGAAACTGTTCATGCCTGCCCAGGTGGGGAAGAAAGGAAAGAGGACAGTCACCCTAGTGTAGTCAGTAAGAGGGTCTAGAGTAAGGCAAACTGGAGTTCATGCCCCGTCTTTGTTAATTTCTAATAGTGTGATCCTGGGCAAGTTCTTTAAATTGTTCAAGCCTCAGTTTCAACATCTGTAGAATGGGGATCATAGCAGGGATTAGAAGAGGATTAGAAGAGATCATGTATGGAAAGTACTTAGCACTGGGCCTAACACACAGTCATAAATGAGAGCTCTGTTAATATCTTAGAAGTGACTCATTATGGAAGTTTTACCGTGAGGTTTAAAAACCTTCATGTTAAGTTTTTCCTGCAACCAGGAAGTCCCAATTAACAGATCCTTTCTCATTCAAATTCCCAAGGAAGTTAGGGTTCAAATGTGTCCTGCCAGGCAGCCCGCATGGTGCGGCGGTTTAGCGCTGCCTGCAGCCCAGAGCGTTATCCTGGAAACCCGGGATCGAGTCCCATGTCGGGCTCCCTGCATGGAGCTGGCTTCTCCCTCTGCCTGTGTCTCTGCCTTTCTCTCTACCTGTGTCTCTCATGAATAAATAAATAAAATCTTCAAAAAAAAAAAAATGTGTCCTGCCATGTAGCATCCCCTAGGGAGAAACATCAACTCCTAACATCTGGGCAGCCAGGCTCTGCTTCTGGGACCCTCCAGTTGAGGTTGTCACATACCTTGTGAAAGTGCTACACCCAAGGAAGGTATCTTAACGTTGGAGAGATCATATGTCTTAATATTTATTATACCAGCTTCGGACAGATGGAATTAAAGTGACTTGTCCTTACTGAATCGGTATATTATGACAGTTTTCCAACAATGAAAGTAAAGCATCTGAGAAATGAGCATCTTTTTCTGACATGCATAGAGACACCATAAGAACCAGTTAGACTCTGCCTATGATCCTGTCTACCTGGTCTCTTGGGCCTCTTCCTAGACTTCTCTTTTTTTCTAAAACTTCTTGGTCTCCCTAAGCCTCTCAGAGTACCAGGACCCATGGTTTCTCAGCCCACAGTAGAGTCCACCCACAGGGAAGAAAGAAAGCCACTGCCCCTCCTGGAGATGCTCTATCCTAGTCTGTGATGCTCAAACTTACCTGGTGAGCAGGTTTTGCCATCAGGCATCAGGTTGATACCCGTGGGGCAGGTACAGCTGAAGCCATTCGGATTTGGGGACCGGAGACACAAATGGCTGCAGCCTCCATTCTCCCTGGCACATGGTGTGGACACTGGGAAGGGATGGGGAGGGGGTGGTCAATGGGGAGGTCTACAGCAAAGGAAGGCCAATGAGAAGCCACTTCGGGTCCAGGGCTGCTCACCTGGGGGCCGCCGACGGTGGAAGACGTGGATGTCCATAAGGTTCTCCAAGTTCTCCTGCAGGGTCTCCCGGTCTAGCCCCGTCAGTCGGTCAGCACTCTGTATACTCTTGGTCTGCCAGTCAGTCCAATAGATGCGCTCTCCATACAGGGTCAGCCCAAAAGGGTGGGGGAGCTGGCTTCCGATCAGCACCTGCCAGGGCCCCAGCACTTGTGTCATCCCCCAGCAAGGTCCAAGAGTACAGAACAGTGGTCAAAATGGAGCCACACCCACATGTGGAGTAAGGATACAGTTCTCCCACTACCACCTGCTGTGCAACCCTGAGCAAGAACTAGTTATAAAATCTCTCTGAACTTCAGTTTGCCAATCTGTGATGTGACCATGACATCTATAATATGATACAACCTGGCTCCAAGGGTTGTGTGATGACAGTAAAAGATCATGTATGAGTTACATAATCTCAAAGTACCTCTGCACCAGTTACTTTTTAATTACAAAAGGAAAAACAGCAACTTCACACTGGACACCACCTTAACCAATCACCTTACTCACACCAAGTTAATATCACAGTAGAGGGAACAAGCTGACATCTGTGCCTGCTGATGAGACGTGCTGGCAGGACATGACTTTATTTAATGTAGCACCTTTGCCTCAAAAACAATCTGAATCCAATCATAAGGAAACAGTGGATAGATTTAGGGACATTCTACAAAATAATTGGCATCTACTTTTTGAAAATACAAAGGTCAAGAAAGACATAGAAAGGATTTATTTCCTTGACAGCATAGGTTAAATAATTATTAGGAAGTGTTCCAGATTAGAGGTTAAAGAGACATGACTACTAAACACAACTGTGATCTGGGATTGGATCCTGGCCTAAGAAAGAAAAAAGGAAAAGAAAAAGACTATAAAGGACATTATTGGGACAGTTGGTAGTGAGATTGAATATGGATCATGAATTAGACAGCAATATTGTATCAATGTTAAATTTCCTGATTTTGATCCCTGCACTGTGGTTACTTAGGATAATGTCCTTGTTCTTAGGAAATTGAAATATTTTGGGGTCAAGGACAGGATGTCTTCAATTTAATCTCCGATGGTTCAGAAAAATTATAATAATGCACATGTGTAGATAGAGAATGATACAACAATTTGACAGTTCTTACAACTTTAGTTTAAGTTTGAAATTATGCCAATAAACAATAACAAAAACAAAGAGCGATCATGTGTCCAGCAGACAACTGGTGCTTAAACAGCGTTAGTTGTCATGGTTAGTAGGAAGATCTGTGCATCACAATCTACAAAAGTCCCAAGTTTCCTTTCGTCATCAGGCAACAATCCCCCACCCACCCTCCTTGGCTCTGGAGGGTAGCCACAGTCTCAAAGGAACAGCACACACCTCACACTCGTCCCATCACACCTGAGTCCTCCTAGCTGCCAGCCTGGGAGTGCTGCCCTGGAGGCTGTCAGGGTTGTGGTAAGATGTCTTCACACCACCCTTACCTTCCTCTTGCTGCCATCCAGACCGGCAAATTCAATCGTCTTCATGCCAGCATCTGCCCAGTAAAGCCTCTGAGACCCATAGTCAATGGCTAATCCATTAGGCCAGGTCAGATTGGAAGAGATGATGACCTGGCGACTTGAGGCATCCATGCCAGCTCGTTCAATTTTGGGGCTTGCACCCCAGTCAGTCCAATACATGTACCTGGGCACAGGAAAGGAAGGTCTTAGAACCCTTCTGATTAATACTCCTTTGGGACTCAGGGTGCCTAAAGTATCACTAGGTGCCCCAGCCTCCTGCCTCAGCTCCCAGCCTCATCCTGGGCTCAAAGCTGTCTCCAAAACTCTTGTATATTCTATCACTATCCAAAGGTTCCTCAGGGTTTTAATAAAGGCAGAGCTCAATGGCTCAAGGAGTGTTCAGCAAATGAGGCCTATTTAGGGATAAAGAAAAAGAGGAAGTAAGAATGGGGTATAAGAAATGTTTCCTTGACTGGATGGGATAAATAATTATGGTATACAAATTTAATGGAATTCTATGTAACCATGAAGAACAAGATAGCTCTGTATTATCAAATGGAAAGATATCCAAGATATATAGTTAAGTGAAAAAAAAAAAAAAGAAAAACAAGTTATAAAACAGTATGCCATTGCTGTAGAACCAAAACCACCACCACCAACAAAAAATATACATATGCATGTAAAAGAAAACCTAGAAAAATATTCTAAACTGTTAACTGTTAGCAATAGTTATTGCTGGAGACTATCAGGAATCTTCATTTCTACAGATTTATTTACTTATTTGTTTTTGGTTGGTTTATTTACGAGTTCCTTTGTAAGCAGGCCAAAAACAAAAACAAAAAAAAGATGAAAAACTTAAAAGGGAAACAGAGTTTATCACTGCCTTCTGTGGTTTCTGTAGCTGCCTTTGCTGCCTTGGTGTTGCCCATAAGATCTGGCCACTCTCGCTAACCTCTAGACTTCCCTTTATTTATTTTTATTTTTATTTTTATTTTTTTTTAGGATTTTTATTCATAGAGAAAGAGAGGGGCAGAGACACAGGCAGAGAGAGAAGCAGCTCCACACAGGGAGCCCAATGCGGGACTCGATCCCATGTCTCCAGGATCACACCCTGGGCCGCAGGCAGCGCTAAACCGCTGCGCCACCGGGGCTACCCTAGACTTCCCTTTAAAGCTCAAATCTGTGGGATGGGTGGAGCTGGTCCGAAAGGAACAGGTGCTCACCCGCCCATGGGTTCCACCACGATATCCCGGGGACGATCAAGGTTCTCCCAGATGAGAACTGTCCTCATGCTGCCATCTGTGTTAGCTACTTCAATCCGGTCTGTACCTACCAAGAAGTAAGGGGCAAAGATATTAACTCTATACCTGGTCATTCACCCTACTACCTTCCACTCCCAGTACAGAGCTTGACATGCAGTAGATGATTAAGAAATATTTTACGACAGATGCATAACAAGTATGAGTTAACTGAATTTGGAAAAGATGATGCTGCAAGTCCAAGGACCACACTTTGAGTAGCTCTGGTGTAAGGCATTCTTCTTGCCTCCCATACTCACCTGGCTCATAGAAAATGCCTGTTTTATTAAGACAGTGATGGAAAGACAAGGCATAGTTTCCTTCTCTGAAATACCTCAAAACATTCTTGAGCACCAGCTACACAGCAGCAATAGCTGCCATTTGATTGGCGAATGCCAAACCCTCAGATATGAGCATATAGCTCCAGCTCTGCAGCAGCCCCACCACTTCTGACCTACCAAGAACTTTCAGCCAAGACAAGTAGTCTAGAGAGGCATTGGGCCCCTTCTCCCTGAGGCTAGAATTTTAATAAGAGGAATCCCACAGAGCCGGCCATATCAGCCTTGTACGTACCTGCATCTGTCCAGTATAACTTGTTGGTGACCCAATCAATGGCTAGCCCTGCCGGACTCTCCAAACTGGTATCTACTACCACCTAGACAGAAAGCAAAGCTGTTGTCACCAACTGGACCTGTGCCTCAGCTCTGGGGTGCAACTGTACCAATTTTCAAGGTTGCCAAAGGTATGGGAAGCCTTTACCCAGGAGACGGTGGATTCCTCCCCTTACTCTCTGCCCTCCCTCGATGGCCCCTACCTCCTGTCCTGTTCCATCCCACTTGGCCCTGCTGATGGTGTCACTGCTGACATCTGTCCAGTACACGTGGTCATCCCGGGAGTCCCAGTCAAGGGCCACAGCACTGCGCACGTCAGCCAGTGGGATGACATCGTCGGACAGGTCCTCTGTGTCGAAGCTGATTCGACGGATGTCCATCCTTCGGGCAAAAAGCAGGAACTTGTCAAGACCTGATCAAAGGCCGAAAGGGGTCTTCTTTTAATGCTCTAAATCCAATCACAGTGACAGACACAGACGCTCACCTGTGTGACATCTGGTTCAATCACACTTCCTGGAATCAGGTGCCCTATGTCCCCCTACTCTTCACACCTCAGGCCCCCTGTGAGCAATGGGTGGCCCCCAAGCTGACAGACACAAACTTTAGGATCAATAGCCTCTCCCCAGGGCCCAGAAGCACATCCTGTATAAGCAACTGTCAGCTTCATCTCCTTTTCTCTCCTCTTTGCTTAGCCTCTTTGGGTGTGCTGGCTAGATGGCCATCAACCCCCACCCGAGCCTGCTCACTTCTGCATCTGCTTCAGGGCTGCTGCTGCTCCACTCAGTCACCTATAACCCCTTCTCTTGCTCTTCCATTTATAGCTTTAGCCAACAGTGATGGTTTATTGAACACTTACTCCTTGCCCAGCACTGAGCTCTGGGCTCTTCTCACCTTGTCTCCTTTCTTCTCATAGCAACTCTTTGTGAGTCACATTATTCTTATTCTCATTATCTAGATTAGCCACCAAGGCTACCAGAGATGTGATAACTTGCCCTAGCTACAGAGTACCAGACCTGGGACTTGAACTCAGGTCTGGGAGCTCCAGAGAAGGAGTTCTGGCCACCCACCTACACACTTCTCCCTGCTGGCTCTTTTCTGTCTCTTGACCCATTCTGGTCTATTTCCCAGTATGTATTTCTGCCTGGAAAAGCACTTCCTGCCTCACTTCACCAAGTGTCTTCTTTTAAGATCCGGGAAATTCTTAAGGGGGAGCTCCTGGGGAAACATCTTGTACCTCACTGAGACAAGATGGACAAGGCTGGGTACTTATGAGAATGCAAGGAAGGTAGGCTCTCAATCAACATGTGTTGAATGAATAGCCCTTGTTCATCTGAATAGCTTTCCTAAACTCACTCTCTTTGGAAGGGACCCAGATCCCAAGAGAAATTTGGTTTTAAGAGGGATAAGAGGGGCAGTGGGGACACAGCAATAAATAAGAACAGCTGCTGATGTGTGAGGAATTACCCTAGCCCCTTGCCGGTCATGTCATACTCCTGGATCACTCCTCTCTGGACTATTCTTAGAAAAAGTCACCTGCGACTCTGAGCTAGACAGGGCCATTCTCTCAAGGCAATGACCCTGCAGGAGCTCAAAGGAAGCCAAAATAGCAGTTCAGGAGCAACCAGGGAACCCCATTATCTCCCACTCACTAGACACATATTCATCCAGGGTCACCATAAATACAGAGCATCACCAGAGGTCCTAGTCTTGGCTCTCTGATTTAAGAGGTGAAAGGAAGTCTTTAAAAAGGTGAGGCTAAAGGTAAAGAGATAGAAACCCCTGCTTTCTAGAAGGGCCTGGCACCCTCTAGCTGCCTATAGATCCTACGTGGCGAAATGGTACACCAGCCTGGTTGTAGGTATTCACACTCGACTGGGTGGTACCCCTGAGCCCTCACTGAGCCCTCATCCTCCTTTGATGTAGGAGCCACCAGCCTCTTATGTTCTTCCTCTTGAGGGGCTATGTGAGGAGTCTGGCTCTTTCCCCATGACAGACAATCCCTTGAATTCCTATCTCTTGTTCCTTCCACCCACCATCACAAGGCACGTCCATTGAGGCAGGTGCCCCAGACCCACTTACTCTGAGCACAGGCGTGGCTGCTGATCTTGCGGAAGCCAGTGGGGCAGGCACAGGTATAGTTCTGGCCACTGGGCAGACACAGGTGGGTACAGCCTCCATTGTTGTTCCCACAGCGGTTCTTCCCTGTTCAAAGAGCCCAGGGCAAAAGGGTCAGGAAAGACCAAATGTTGGCAGAGGCCATCCCAAGGCAGGTGAATAGGGGATTAGCTAGAGTGAGAGCTCTCTGGAACTGAGGAGCTATGTCTGATTGTTTCTTTATATCTGCCCCAGCTGCAAACACAGTGAACACCTGACAGAAGAGATGAATGAGATGGGGACAGTGAAGCACATTTTCCTGAGTCTCAATGTTGTACCCTAAATGTCCAGCAGAGGGAGAAATTGGACCGTTAACAGTGCCAACCACAAATTTCCCTGCCAGAAACAATGGCAGCTGTGACAGGTGCAGGGAAGGTTCTCAGAGGCACCAAAAGTTTACCAGGTGGGTAGTTTCTCACCTGCAGGCTGACGCTGGGGGTGCAAGGTGTGGATGTCCATAGGGAAATGGAGTTTGTTGCGAATGATCTCCTGGTTCTTGCCGGTAAATTTGTTAGCACTATTGATGCTCTTGGTGTGCCAGTCTGTCCAGTATAGGCTGTCTTCAAACACAGTGATGGCAAAGGGATGGGGGAGGCCTAGGGAAAGTCCAGAAGGACTTAAGTCCAGACACAGTTTGCCATGGGCCCTGGGCCCAGGCTGGGCAACTGCACAAATCTCACCCTCTGCCAAGGCTCCTAGGGGCTGGGATTGGGAAAGAAGGATGAGAGATGAAGAAGAGTAGAGAAAGGGCCTCACCCTGGCTAATGACAGCCTTGCGGTGACTTCCATCCAGATTGGCCCTCTCGATGACATGGTGCTTAGCATCTACCCAGTACATACGATGCCCAGCATAGTCAATGGTGAGGCCATTGGGCCAGAAGAGATGAGTGTCAGCGATGATACGGCGTCCAGAGCCATCCATGCTGGAGGCCTCAATGCGGGGGGTATTGCCCCAATCTGTCCAGTAAATGGTACTAGAAAGGGACAAGAGGAAATTTAGAGACAGGCAGCAGAAGCCAGATAGTAACAGGGATAATAATCAGACTGGGGTCTTTCATTCATTTAACCCAGGGGACTCCAACTTATAGAAGACACATTCTGTGTAGTCCACAGAGTATCTTCTAAATGTTTGAATTTAAATGTCTCTAGCAGGGCATTTATTTTTTGAACAATTTTTTTTTTTTTACAGAGTACCTGCAGGGCTCTCTCTTAAGGATTAGGAGTATAGCAGTGAATGAAATAGACAAAAATCCCAACCCTTGTGGCAGACTTTATTTTCTAATAGTAAAAATTATTATTAATTTTTATTCATTAGTTCAACCCTACAAACTAATAATAAAAATACTAAGCATCTGCACTGATTTAATGTGTATTATGACATTTACTTATTTATTTATTTATTTATTTAAAATGGATTATTTATCTGTTTGTTTGTTTGTTTGAGAGAAAGAGATAGTGAAAGAGAGAGATATATAAGCAGGAGGCAGAGGGAAAGGGAGAAGCAGACTCCCTGCCGAGCAAGGAGCCCAACATGGGGCTCAATCCCAGGACCCTGGAATCATGACCTGAGCCAAAGGCAGATGCTTAACTGACTGAGCCACCCAGGCACCTTTTATTATGCCATTTAAAATGCATCTCATTGGGCAGCCCCGGTGGCACAGTGGTTTAATGCCGGCTGCAGCCCGGGGTGTGATCCTGGAAACCCAGGATCTCCATGCACCGGGAGCCTGACGTGGGATTCGATCCCGGCTCTCCAGGATCGCGCCCTGGGCCAAAGGCAGGCGCCAAACCGCTGCGCCACCCAGGTATCCCGAGGAGAATATTCTTTTTTTTTAACGTATTTATGATAGTCACAGAGAGAGGGAGAGAGAGAGGCAGAGACATAGGCAGAGGGAGAAGCAGGCTCCATGCACCGGGAGCCTGACGTGGGATTCGATCCCGGCTCTCCAGGATCGCGCCCGGGGCCAAAGGCAGGCGCCAAACCGCTGCGCCACCCAGGTATCCCGAGGAGAATATTCTTTTTTTTTAACGTATTTATGATAGTCACAGAGAGAGGGAGAGAGAGAGGCAGAGACATAGGCAGAGGGAGAAGCAGGCTCCATGCACCGGGAGCCTGACGTGGGATTCGATCCCGGCTCTCCAGGATCGCGCCCTGGGCCAAAGGCAGGCGCCAAACCGCTGCGCCACCCAGGTATCCCGAGGAGAATATTCTTTTTTTTTAACGTATTTATGATAGTCACAGAGAGAGGGAGAGAGAGAGGCAGAGACATAGGCAGAGGGAGAAGCAGGCTCCATGCACCGGGAGCCTGACGTGGGATTCGATCCCGGCTCTCCAGGATCGCGCCCTGGGCCAAAGGCAGGCGCCAAACCGCTGCGCCACCCAGGTATCCCGAGGAGAATATTCTTTTTTTTTAACGTATTTATGATAGTCACAGAGAGAGGGAGAGAGAGAGGCAGAGACATAGGCAGAGGGAGAAGCAGGCTCCATGCACCGGGAGCCTGACGTGGGATTCGATCCCGGCTCTCCAGGATCGCGCCCTGGGCCAAAGGCAGGCGCCAAACCGCTGCGCCACCCAGGTATCCCGAGGAGAATATTCTTTTTTTTTAACGTATTTATGATAGTCACAGAGAGAGGGAGAGAGAGAGGCAGAGACATAGGCAGAGGGAGAAGCAGGCTCCATGCACCGGGAGCCTGACGTGGGATTCGATCCCGGCTCTCCAGGATCGCGCCCTGGGCCAAAGGCAGGCGCCAAACCGCTGCGCCACCCAGGTATCCCGAGGAGAATATTCTTTTTTTTTAACGTATTTATGATAGTCACAGAGAGAGGGAGAGAGAGAGGCAGAGACATAGGCAGAGGGAGAAGCAGGCTCCATGCACCGGGAGCCTGACGTGGGATTCGATCCCGGCTCTCCAGGATCGCGCCCTGGGCCAAAGGCAGGCGCCAAACCGCTGCGCCACCCAGGTATCCCGAGGAGAATATTCTTTTTTTTTAACGTATTTATGATAGTCACAGAGAGAGGGAGAGAGAGAGGCAGAGACATAGGCAGAGGGAGAAGCAGGCTCCATGCACCGGGAGCCTGACGTGGGATTCGATCCCGGCTCTCCAGGATCGCGCCCTGGGCCAAAGGCAGGCGCCAAACCGCTGCGCCACCCAGGTATCCCGAGGAGAATATTCTTTTTTTTTAACGTATTTATGATAGTCACACACACAGAGAGAGAGAGAGGCAGAGACATAGGCAGAGGGAGAAGCAGGCTCCATGCACCGGGAGCCTGACGTGGGATTCGATCCCGGGTCTCCAGGATCGCGCCCGGGGCCAAAGGCAGGCGCCAAACCGCTGCGCCACCCAGGTATCCCGAGGAGAATATTCTTAATACTGAGCAATCAAAACAAAGTTCTGAACTGAACCAAATGCTAAGACTTGCAGCAAATTGTAACTGTTGTCCATACATCTCTGATTTCAAATGATCACGTTCATTAAAATATCTCATTATTATTGAGCCTAATAACGACCAGATGTCATAAACCTGAACCCATCAAATTAATGTTTTCTCTATTAGAATTCCAACCAAGATTTCACTGAAGAAAAAGATGTTCTGCTGCCCAAGTCAGGCAAGTCACTTGATAGGCAAGTCACTATCCTGTTCCTTCCATGGTTGCTTTGCACATGATGTGGGCCTATCCTTCCCCCAACCAGGGCCTCATTCCCTACCTGGGCTCTCGAGCCCTGTAGACACAACCTCCTCCACATTGCTGCCATTGAGGTTGGCACGGAGGATCCGGTCCAGGGTGACATCTGACCAGAAGACAAGCTCGCGCCGGTGGTGGAAATCCAGGGCAATGGCGTTCTCCAGATTGTTGAGCAACAACGTGTACTCAGAGCGGTGCGGCAGCACCTGCCGGATGTCGATGCGATTGGCGAATAGTAGCACAGGCTCCGGCCCTGGGATGTGGCACAGAAATGGGGCCCCCACTGGGCTCCAGAGCTGCCCCTGACATCCATCAGCATGCACCCCAAGCTCCTCAGCTGACAAATGGGGCCCCCTGCCCATTAGGGCATGTCCAGACCTGCTGGCATCAGTATTGGAAAAGTGGCAGCCTCCAAAGTATACTCTCCCACCCACCCCACCCCAGCAGTTTTTCTTGGGGCCCAGAATGCAACTCACAGCTCTATTTTACTGATATGAAAACTCTCCCTACCTCTCAGCAAATCTCTATTCTCAGCCCTCTGCCCACCCAGCCGGACACGAAGGGCCCTTACCCAGAGCCTTGCAGCTGCGCCGGTCAGGCCGGAGCTCGTAGCCTGCTTCACACCAGCACTGGAAGGCCCCTTCGCTGTTGGTGCAGCCCTGGCTGCAATACCCCTCTTCCGCACATTCATTCACATCTGGGAGGACCCGGCAGGGTCAGGAGATCTCGGTTCTGCCATCCTCCCCGCCCCAACTTCCAGGCTGACTAGTTGTATCCCGGCCAACACACCCATCTTTTCTCTAGGCCTAGTGGGAAAACTATGTAACAAGTGGTTAAGAGCTTCAAGGTCATGGAGACCCAGGCTAGAATCCCAACTCTGCTCTCACCAGCTCTGTGGCCATCAGTAAGTTATTTAGCCTCTCTGGGCTTCGGTTTCCCCCTCTGTGAAACAGAAGGGGCAATCCCCTACCTCCTATGGTGATGATGACATGAGGTCAATGTCCGACCCAGAGGAAACATAGCTGCCTGTCTGCTGCCCCTGCCCAACTCCAAAGCAGGCCCGAGCTCACCTTGGCACATGTGCCCATCCTCGGTGAGCCGATAGCCTGTGTGGCAGGTACACTGCACCGCCCCCCGCACCATCTGGCACTTCTGGGCGCAGCCACCGTTGTTAACATTGCAGTTCTCCTCACCCGTCCGGGGCCCTGTGCCAGCCAAGCCAGAGATGGAAGTTGAGCCCAGAATCCTCCCCCAGACAGCCAAGTTGGCATTCCACCTGGACCCCGAAGAACAGCTCTGGAGGCTGTGAGAATCCCCAGGGAGGCTTCTCTTTGAACCACATGGGTGGGGTTCAGCCACAGACCATGGGTCAGGCCCGCCCACTGGGGACACTCACGGCAGTTCTGCTGTGGGCTTTCGTCACTGTTGTCTCCACAGTCGTTAACTCCATTGCACAGCTTCCTCTGCCCAATGCAGCGCCCGTTCCAGCACAGGAACTGATCTGAGGCACACTGGGGGCTTCCTGGACAGGGTGGGAGGCAAGCAAGGAGGGAGGGAGAGGCAGGTCACAGCAGAACAGGGCTTGGGTCAACAAAAGGATGGGAGCCTGTCATTTTCTAGGGTGAGCTGGAGACAGATGAGACTCAAGGTGGGAGGGTCAGGGTCCTGGGCAGGAAGCAGCTCAGACAGGGCTGGCTGAATGTCTGCGCTCGTTCACTCCCCAGGACACCACAGCGGGATAGTGAGGGACGTGGGACAGAATGAGAGAGTGCATCTGTGTGTCCTGTGCCCAGCGGCATGGCTAGGGCAGTGAGGGCTGTCAGCCACAGAGAACAATCCTCGCTCATTAGGCCAGAGCAACGGGTGGGCTGTCTGTGTAGGAGTCAGAACGTGAGAGGCTGCTGATGTTGTGTTCCAGGCTGTAAGGCTGTGCAGGTTAACAGATGCACCTGGATTTGACTCTGGTAACTGAGAAGGGCAGGAATAATCCAGGCCGTGGGCAAGATCTGGCTAAGCATCCCTGTAGCCCAGCTGGAATGGCAGCAGTGACATCCTCTTTCCATTCCTGTCCTCCAACCCAACCACAGGCTCAGGGGCCTGGGGTACCCCCGGGAGGCTCTACCTGTGTTCTCACAGTTCTCTTCATCACTGTTGTCTGCACAGTCATCCTCCCCATCACAGCGCCAGGACAGGCGGACGCAGCGACCTGACCGACAGCGGAACTGTTCTGCTGTACACATGGAGGTGGCTGGGCAAAGCAAAGGCCTAATGAAAGGCTGGCCCTGTTTTGGCCCGAGGTTCCACCCTGCTGCCCCAAACTGCATTTCATGCCAGCATCTGTGCCACTCTCCTGGTCGCAGTTGTTCCAAATGGCATCATTGTGAAAATCAGAAAAAGGCAACCTTTCCTCAAGATGCCTTCCTGCCATCCTTGAGAAAACTGCCACAACAAATATACAAATCTGTATGATTATAGAATATGTAGGTCCGCTATATGACTGGAATCCCTTTAGACGTACCACCTCTATGTCCTGCCCAACCTATACCACTGTCCACAATAGTCCTGTCCCATCTGTCTTTATCAATGGCGGCCTTTTTTGGCTCTACGAGCCCTTTCCCTATTTCCGGCCCAGCCCTTTGGCATTGTCTCCACTTACTGCAATTGCGCTCATCAGATTGGTCATCACAGTCCGCGTCGCCATCACAGCGCCAGCCTGCATTGATGCACAGGCCACTGTCACACATGAACTCCCCCGAGCGGCAGGGCTGGTGGGACGCTGGGGAAACAGGCAGGCTCCTGTCTTGAGCCAGTCCCTGGACACAGTGTCCAGGGCAGACCCGAAAGTCTAGCCCCAGCACCCGGTTCCTCCATCTCTGCCCAACAGGGAGCAGGGAATCTGGAAACTCCTCCCCTGAGCTCCTGCCCCAGCTGGCACCTGTGCCTTACCACCCTAGGAGTTCCTTGGGGCCTGGCCTCCCTCCCTCCTCCTCCACCCTGCTGGCCAGACCACTCACAGCAGTCGGACTCGTCTGACCAGTCTCCGCAGTCATCATCACCATCACAGTGGTAGATATCGAGGATGCAGCGGCCGTAGGCACACTGGAACTCCTCCAGGTTGCAGGGAGGCGCTGGCACTGCTGAGGCTGGAAGGCAGACAGGGGTAGGGAGGGGCATATACTCAGGCTTGGACAGAGAAGAGAGGCCCTGACTCCTCCAAGGGGTAGGATGTTCAGGCAAGGAAAGCAGGCTTCATTGGGGTCGACCCTGATGGACTGGTGCTGGTGGACCAAAATGAGCTGCCCCTCCGCACCTGGGGAACGTGCTTGCACCCTAGCTCAACCTCAGAGGTGCGGTTTTCCACCCTCCTGGCCCACTGTGTATGCACCCTGCAGCCTGGCCCTTGGCCCCTGGGATGCAGCCCTCTGCCCCAGCCCAGCCCACCAGCCTCGGTTCTGGGGCCACTCACGACAGCTCTCCTCGTCAGAGCCATCTTTGCAGTCGGTGTCGCCGTCACAGTACCAGTGCTCGGCGATGCAGCTTCCGTCACTGCAGCGGAATTCCTTGTCAGAGCACTTGCGCATGTCTGGGGGACGCAATGGGACAGCGATCCTGCAGGAGCCCCACAGGCCGCCCTCCTTTCATCGTGCCCAACGCCCACCCTCCCTGCCCCTGTGGGTCTGACCCAGTCCCTGCCAGACATCACAGACCTGGTGCAGACTGTGGAGGGGGTCACTGGAGCCCTGGAAAGACTGGGCCTGGGGCTCCTGTCCCGTGGTTCCCTGAGGTCTGCACTGCCCTGCCCCTCGGCCTTCCTTCAGCTGCTCTCTATCCAGGCAGTTCACAGTGCAGCTGTGCTAGAGCTGTTGCTGCCCATTCTCCCTGAGGCCAGGGCACCAGTAGCCATTCCACCCCCCCACCTCCAGAGCTCCACTCACCACACTGCTCATCACTGTTGTCACCGCAGTCATTGTCCCCGTCGCAGTGCCATAGGCTCCGGATGCAGTAGCCGTTCTGGCAGGGGAACTCATCCTCCTCACACTCCCGGGGGGCTGTGGGCACAGAGCAGTCAGGCTGCTGCAGGCCCAACAGAAAGCCCCATGGAACAGGGAAGTCGGGCTACTCCAACACTGCCCGGAGGAATCTGAAGCAGGGGGCCATCTCTTGGGTTCATCTAACCAAGAGGGGAGGTGAAAGGAGGGACAAAGAGCTGAAGACCCTAGAGTTGACGTGGGCTTGGGGCATCATTTTCTGATTGAAAATCCCTTCCCAGCAGAGCCTGATGGAGCCCGCCTGGCGCCACCAGCACTCACGACAGTCCTGCTCATCTGAGTCATCCTCACAGTCGTTGTCGCCATCACACACCCAGGAGCGGCGGATGCACTTGCCATTGTCACAGTGAAAGTCAAGAGGAGAACAGGTGGGCAGCACTGGGTCCCGGAAGAAGAAGGCAACGGGGAATCAGTCTGGTACACTTACTGAGACAGCCTTACCTGGGCTGGAAACCCTTTGCCAACACCTTTTATCCCACGTCTCCCCATGTGAACTACAGTCCTCCCTCGCAGGCTCCCATGCCTGCCCACAGGGCAGCACAACCTAAGGAACCCAAAACGACTAAAGAAAGCAGAGATAGAAACATGAGCAAGAAAAAGAGGTATACTATTTTTTTCTTTTTCTCCTGTTAAATGATGATGAACACATCTGGGCTCCATTTCCAGTTCTAGAATTCATTACTTATCACACTGAGCAAGTCAGTTACCATCTCTGAGCCATAGGTTCTCTGACTGTACAATGGGAGTAATTATACTTGGCTCACAGTGGTCTTTAGAGATAATGCACATGAAAGTGAGCCATTTATCATCACGATTAGCTGAACCGGTCAGGGTTAACAAGGTCCAGGTTGTAGCTTCATCTTATTACACTAATTAGCCACCCTCAGACATAGGTGCTATGCAGGTTGCACCCCTAAACCCAGACAACTGGCTCAGCAGTGACCGGTGTATAGATCCGAGGCAGGGTGCCCTGGCCTGTTGTGCATATATTAGGGGAAAGCAAGATTTAAAGAGAATATAAGATTTCTTACAAAGTTTATATTATTTAAAAAAAGATATGATTACACAGAATACCAGCATTAAAAACACAGAAATAATCTGCATCTACATATAGTATGCACAGTAAAAAATGCACAAATATGCAGGACAAATATACAAACATATATTCACATAAATACAGAGAGATCTATGTAAAGAGAATGCCTATAGTTTTCAAGGGTGTTTTCCTCCATACTTGTCACAGTTTGTTTTAATTGGGCATATCTGCATGAAAATAGAGGAAATACAAGAGGATTGGAGCCATATATATTGTGAAGAAACCACCCATCAGTTAGCATCTATCACCCTCACAGGAGTCCAATGCGCTGAGTCTGGCTCAGCCAGTGCACAGGACACCCTCAGACCCTCATCCCCGGGTCCCACTGCCGGAAGTGTGTAGGAGGGGAGGAGGGGACTTACTACATCCATCCTCATCGCTGTGGTCCCCGCAGTCATTGTCCCCATCACACTGCCACTGTGCAGGGATGCAGGTACACTCGCCGAGGGCGCTCACCGCACACGTGAAGTGGCTCCGACCACAAGCACACTCAGGGCTGCTGGCTAGGCCTGGGCAGAGGGGAAAGGAAGCAGTGAGGGCCCAGCTCCTACCCAACCAAAGCCCATTCCAGACAGTAAAGTAGAGGAGCCTAGTCTAGGGGCACATTTTCACCCAGGAGACCATGCAATCATGCCTTCCCCTTCTCCCAAGGCACAAATGGTCAAGAAGATAATCTGTGACTCTGGATTCATAAGCAGTAGGTACTTGCTCTAGGACTGGGCTTTTTGGTCCATACCCCCAAGAGACCAGAGATAAGTGATGCTACTCCAAGAGTTGATGCTCTTGGGGAAAAGGAGTAATGAGACAGAAAGGGTGATGCAGAGAGAAACTCAATACCCTTCCCTCCAAAGCAGCTTGATATATGGATGCTTTTGCCTCTAGCCACAACGAGGCCCTTGGTTGTTAGGTAGGGAGGGCAAAAAATAGTGGAATTAAAATGCTGGAGCCCCTTTTGGGATAAGGAATCCAGACAGGAGAGCGGGAAGCAGCACAGGCTGTTGTGAGTCTCCCGGTCAGAACACACCTTTGAGGAGGGTGACCAGGAGAAGCAGGGACCCAGGCTGAGGGGACTAGGCTGCCTCAGGGCAGAGTGACTGGGAGCAGTCAGAAGCTTCCCGCCTGTGGGACAGACTACAGCCCAGAGAAGGACGGCAGGAGCAGCCCCTCCCCCAGCCTCAGCAGCAAGCAGCTGGGCTTCCCTATTGAGCAAGGAGCTATCTGCCTGGCCAAGTCCCATGACTGGCTGCTGTGCCCCCTCCCCAGCGTGCCCAGCAGGATGCCCTGGGATGGCGTGTGAATGGCTCAGTGCCCTTGCTCCAGCCTCAGCTGGAACAAAGGGTCAGTCTCTCCCCCTCCTTGCAGTCATCTAACCCGCTGGGCTGCTGCAGCTGGGAAAGAAGGGTACCACCACTCATTGCTCATCTCTACCCCTTGCTTTCTTCTCCCCTTCCTCCCCTTAGCTGGGCCCTGCCCTCAGGCTGGGCTGGAACAGGGAAGGAATTAGGGCCCAGAATGAAAGGCTATACTGCTCTCTGCTCCAAAAACCAGGAGAGAGGGCTGGAGTCTGTCCCTCTCCACTCTAACCCCCAAAGGTAAGTGTGAGCATAGGGCATGGATAGATGGATAGATGGATGGATGGATGGATGGATGGATGGATGGCCAGCATTTAATATCAGTGAACTACTAAAACTATGGGCAAAATGTACATTTCTGGAGTAAAGGACCACAGATGTCACCAGATCCTCAACAGGGACCTCTCATTCCCCATTCCACAAGCTAAGGGAATCAGCTGCCCTAGAAAAGATGCTGGATCTCCTGTGGACACCAAAGGAATCCTTTTGAGAGGTGCAGCATCTCTATACTTTAAGAGGAAGGCTTTACTCCAAGCCCAGGGCTCCTGTCTGTCCAGGTCTCTCTGCAAGTGCAGGACAGAGTATTCTCCACCAGGGAAGCACTGAAGACCCGGCTGCCGCTGCCCCAGCCCCAGCCCCAGCCCCAGCCTCTTGGGTCAATTCTGAGAGCACTGAGGAGGGAAGGGGCTTTTTTCACACAGACCCTGAGCAACTTTTGTATTGTGACCGGCTCATCACAGCTCTAGGCACTACTTTAAGGAACTCTGGCTGGATGAAACAGCAAAGACTAAGGATTCCAAAGGACTCCATTCAGTGGGCTTCCCAACATGCAGATCCCCTTCACAGGGAGGAATGGTGAAGAGGAAAGATAAGACTAACTCAGTGATTCTCAAAGAGAGATGGTTTCTCCCCCAGGACGGTATTTGGCAAATGTGTGGAGACCTTTCTGGTTGTGGAGACTGGCGGTACTTCTGGCATCTAATGGGTAGAAGCCAGGGACACTGCCAGATATCCTACACTGTACAGGGCAGGCCCCCCCAACAAAGAAATGCTCCAGCCCCAGATGTCTATGGTTGAGAAAACAGCAGGGAGCAGGAGCTACACCAGCGTGAAACGTACGGTAAAGGGGGTGACAGGACCAGAGAGGAAGAATTGGGGGCTTGGGGAAGCAGGAGAGGAAAAAGCACCGGACCTGGAGCAGACAGACTGAGTGCCACCGACCAGCGGCGTGACCCCGCCGCTAAGTGACAAGTCGCTTAGCTCCCTGAGCCTCCGCTTCCTCATTTGTGAAAAGCCACAAGGACTGGACAAGAAGATAAATGTGGACGAAGCTAACCTCGGGCCCTGGCACACCGAAGATGCTCAATCAATGCAGGCTGGGGGTGTGGATGGCTGCAGATGCAGGGGTTAAATTTTCCCCAAACGCCTTGATTTTAAGAACCCGAGCACCAGGATTAGGAGAGTAAGAATAGCAGTATTGTGGTGCTGCGTGCAAGTTAAAAAGAATACTGAAGGTGGAAGGAGCCTTCAGTTTTAGGTTGATTTTTTCTTGTAGGCCCCACCCCCGCCCTTGGCTGCATGATAAAAGAAGTCCTGATTTCCCCTAGCAGATCTCAGGAACAAAGCATTCCATCGGGTGGGCATGAGTTAGTTGCAGGCGGCTGAAGAGTCCCAACTTCCTGCGTGTCAGAGAAACACATGAAGGTCAGGCAGCCACATCAGGCAAACCCTGGGCCTGGGCCTTCTTATGGTAAACAGACACGTAATGCCCTGAAAAGCCAGCTCTTGGTACAACTGCTGCCTCCTCTGGGATTCCCAGAGGTGAAATTCTGCGTTTTCACGCAAGTCCTGGCTGTGCAATCAGAAAGGACAGCTTTTAACCCTTTTGAATAAAAAGAGTAAAGAAAGGAACTGGATGAGTGCAGGTGGCACGCACAGTCTTCACTTTGGAAAGCGTTAAGTTAGAGTATTCAGCTATGCTCTTGGCCTTGAAAGCAATTTCTCAGTCATGCTCCCTCTTCAGCCTCCACGGACTTGGGCCTTTTGACCTAAAGCAATTCAATGAAGAGATCTCCCCCCAAAGTGTTCCCTACCCTTGGTAGGCAAATCATCTGGTTTTGGGGATACATGTGAATGGGCTCATAGGGTATTCCTGAGAGGTTAACCAAAATCCCACTACTTAATACCTCACTTCCCTTGCCTCGGCCACCTTACCAATTCTTCATGGCTTTCTTTTGAAGAAAAGAAGAGAAACATCCATTTGGTATACCAGATATAGTGGAACACTATAGTAAAGAGCATAGATTCTGGAATCGGAGAGACTGGACTTCAAGTCCTAGTTCTACCACCAACTCCACAACTTTGAGCAAGTTGATTAAGGTCTCTGAACCTCAGTTTCCTCATCCATAAAATGGGACTCCATGTAAACAGCTTAGCACAGGACTGGTATATGGCAAAAGTTTTATAACAACACAACCATCATTTACTGAGTATGTACTTACCAGGTGCCCTTCAAATACTTTTCTAAGTGCTTTTCTGATGCTACATCCTTGAAAGCTCTCAACAACCCTGGGAGGTGACATTGCTATTACTGTCACCACTTTACACTTAAAGAGATTGAGGCACAGAGAGGTGAAGTCTGTTGACAGGTCACACAGGTACTAAGGATTGAAGCCAGCATTCACACCCAGGCAGATTGATCCCAGAGCCTCTTCCCTTAATCACTTCATTACACTGCCTCCCAATAAGCTGCATTGCTTTTATGAGAATTTCCAAAACTCTGAGATCAAAAAAGGGAATTTACCACACTGAGACTTCTGGATCCCTATCCTTTATGCATTCTCGATTAGCAAATACGCACTGTGTTTATAGATCTCAAGTAGTGACCTCTCCTGCTTACTGCTCAGACTAAAGACCAATGTCTCTTGCCCTAAGGTAAAGAAAGTAATGAAGCAGGGACAGTCTGTAGCCTCAGCCTTTTGAACCAGGGCCTCCATGTTTTGTTGATCCAGAAGGGAACAGGGCTTCTGACAACAAATAGTAATATTTTGCAGTTACTCTTTAGAGGGTTTTTTTTTTTAAGAATTTATTTATTTATTTATTTATTTATTTATTTATTTGAGAAAGAGCACAGAGGGAAAGTGAGAAAAAGAAGCAGACTCCCTGCTGAGTAGAGAGCCCCATGGGGGGGCTCAATCTCAAGACCTTGAGATCATGACCTGAGCCAAACAAAGGCAGACACCCAACTGACTGAGCCACTCAGGCACCCCTACTCTTTTTAGAGTTCACAGGCTACTTTTACATGCATATTTGCATTCACCTTTAATCATTACAATAACCTAAGTAGTTACTGCAGTCCCCACTCCATGGGTAAGGTCATCCGCTTTGGCCAAGGTCATGGGGTAAATAGGAAGAGCCAGGATGACAGCCGCATTCTGACCCTAACACCAGTATTCTCCTAATGTGATCTCACAATCTGGACCTGCAACAAGCTTCTCAGATGACACTGATGCACACTTAAGGTTAGAGAGGCACTGCTCTCCACCATCCCATAGAACACTCTGCTGGAGGGAGGGGATACACCAGTCACTTAGAGGCCCAAGGTGGACAGGGACTGTACACAGCTACAGAGCAGCTTTTTCAGGTTGAACCAGAAATGAGAAGGCTTAAGGAGTGTCCTGTGAATGCTGGGATAGGACGGCTACCAGTGGGGAAAGGATTACAATGGAAAGGGAGGAACGAACCATCACTCACTCATATCAGGCAAGAGTTCTTGCAACATACCAAAGCTCTCCTCTCTCCTCCTGCCCACTGGTGGCCATGGTGAGGATATAAACCTTATTTCATGAGGACAAATTATGTGAAATGAAATCAGCTTAATCCAGGCCAATCAAGAGACCAATCTACTGATTTCAGCTGCTTGGGCAGCCTATGCAGTCCGTGTCTCTCACTGAAAGGGATGCCCATGGAGCAAGACAAAACTGACATAACTAAAAGGAGTGGCAGCAAGGAGCCACTTGGAAATGGATTTCACCTTAACCACAAGATATCTGGAATTAGGGGAACCCTGGGCACCGATAAACACCCCTGTTTCAAAGGACAGAGCTTGGGGATCTCTGGGTGGTTCAGCGGTTTGGTGCCTGCCTTCGGCCCAGGGCGTGACCCTGGAGTCTGGGGATCGAGTCCCACGTCAGGCTCCTTGCATGGAGCCTGCTTCTCCCTCTGCCTGTGTCTCTGTGTCTCTCATGAATAAATGAATGAAATTTATTTTTAAAAAAAATCAAAGGACAGAGCTTGCTTAGAAAACATCAGAACCAACACCAAAAAAGTAAATGGTTGGCAGAGGAGGCCAGGAAGTGCACCCTTTCCTGAGGCTGCCCCATCTGGGCCTACGTGGTCCCAGATGAATTGAAAGCCCCTGGTCCATGCTCCAGAGGCCCCCTTGTGCCTCCTCTTGTGGTAGCATTTAGCCTGCTATGGGATCACTGTTCACTTAACAGACTATAAGCCTCCTGGCAGCTGGAACTATATGACACAGAGTTTTGTCTTTGTATTCACAGTGCACAGTTCAATGCTTGGTGTGTAGTAGTTGATCAATACGAGTTTATAAAATGAGTGAGTGATACATTGAGCTAGAGTCTTGTGCGAGTTGGAATCAAAGGAAAAATGAAGCCCAGAATAACAGAAATAAAAGTAATTATTTCCTACCTAATCTGTATCAAAGAAAACAGGAATCTTCTTTGTAAGGTGGTGTCCTAGACCTATCCAGTTCAAGATCACCCCCTTCTCCTACAAGAGTTCCTTTCTATCACTGTATGGTCAGGCTGTAGTACTGGCATGCTATGATTCTACTTATTTCTATCCCTAAATACCTAGAGGCCAGCTTTACCTGGTTTGAAAATCTACCTGGTGAAATATTCTAGTGGGCTGCCTCAGTAATGGGCAGCTTTAGACACATGATTACTGGTCCCATCAAGTTCAGCCCTTTCTTACCACTCATTTTTTTTAAAGATTTTATTTATTTATTAGAGGGAGAAAAAGAGAGAGTGCATGAGTAAGGGGGAGAGGAAGAAGCAGGCTCCCCACTGAGCAGAGAGCTCTACATGGGGCTCAGTCCCAGGACCCTGGTATCATGACCTAAGCCAAAGGCATATTCTTAAACAACTGGGTCACCCAGGTGCCCCATCTTTTGCCACTCTTAACCACAGAAAAGAAGTTCATAAAGGTCAGCCTCCAAAGTTATGAGGCAGGAGAGCATATATGAGCATGGGAACAAAACTAAGCTAGTTCCTAGGCATGTTGCTTAAATCTCTTTTACCTTAGTTTCTCATCAGAAAATCAAGATAAGCATAGCCCCTACCTCACACAGACACTACAAGAGTTAAATTAGTTAATTCATAGAAAGCACTTAGCATAATGCCTTACACATACTAAGCTCTCAGTAAATGACAGGTCTTGCTATGACTATGATAGAACTTGACTCACCCAGAATTGTCTTATCTAGCCACCTCATGATTAAGCCCCACTATTTCAGGGCTTGAAATGTCTAAAACCCCTACTGTGGGCCAAGCTGCAAGGCCCCTCCACGGTTTAAGCTGGTGGCATGAATGACCTCAAGAACGGGTAGACAAAGGTACTGTGGCAAGAGTCCTGTATCAGTGCCTTTCTCTGGAGAAGCTCGAGGCACCAAGTATCCTTTACTCTTGTCTCATTTATGATCAACCCATTCCTAGGAGGCAAGTATAGAAAAGAGCATTCAGAACCTAAATCACAGAGCAATTCAGAAATGGATTAGCTTCCTCTATTGCAAAATGGGGGTAATAATAGTACCTTTTTCACAGGATTGCTGCGATGTTTAAATGAAATAATACATATGAAATACACAGTAAGGAGCTTTACTGTTATTATTAATCCCATCATCTTCACTTGGATGTGTCCTCTCAACCCAGTAATGTAGCTATGATGGAGTTAGGCTGTCTCTAGCCAGGTCCTCAAAAGTCTATTCACCCTCCCCAGCAGCTCAGTCAATAGATTTCACAAATCCAACATGGCTTGAATGTGGCTGTGCTCAAAATATTGCTTTCCTCTCCCCCTAACCTCTCAAAACACAAGGTCCATATTGTAATACATGGTTTCACAAGAGCAACACGTCTCTTCCTGGGAGCTTTTTATTTATTTTATTTATTTATTTTTAAAAATTTTATTTATTTGTTCATGAGAGACACACACACACACACACAGAGAGAGAGAGAGAGAGAGAGAGAGGCAGAGACACGGGCAGAGAGAGAAGCAGGGTCCCAGCAGGGAGCCCGATGTGGGACTGGATCCCAGATCCCAGGATCACGAACTGAGCCGAAGGCAGGAGCCCAACTGCTGAGCCACCCACACATCCCCTGGGAGCTTTTTTTTTTTTTCCCCCTGGAAGCTTTTTTAAAGCCTCCTCCTGGGGCTCCTGGGTGGCTTAGTTGGTTAAGCATCCAACTCTTGATTTTGGCTCAGGTCATGATCTCAGGGTAGTGAGATTGAGCCCCATTTTAGACTCCATGCTGGGCATGGAGCCTACTTGAGGTTCTCTAGCTCCGTCTCCTACCCCTACCCCTAAATAAATAAATAAGTAAAGCCCTCCTCCATCAAAAGCACTGAAAAGTTACTCTTTACGCATTGAGATTCCATGAGAAGATGAAAACAGGGAGGGGAAGTCAATCCAAAATAAAATATAGATAATCCCAATCTAGATCCTTTGTTACAGCTTGGATGTAAAGTATTCCATACTAAGGGGTAGTATGGGTGAAAGGCTTAATAGTTATGGCTCTAGGTTCAAATCCTGAGTCACTCACTAGCTGTGTGACATAAACTGCTCTGAGCCTTAGTTTCCCATCTGTAAGACAGGAACCTAACAGTACCTACCTTATCAGGACACTGAAAGGGGTAAATGTGATAATATACCATAATTACCACAGTGCCAGGGATATAGCAAAATATTTGAAAATGTTAACTGCCCCAGAAGTACTTTTGTATTAGTTAAACCACATGTCCCAGTTTGTGACACAAGAATGGTTAGCAGCGATTCTTCCCAAAGAGCAGAAATTCTTATTTGGGCGAGATACATTTTAGAACCTCACTTTTGGGACCCCTGGGTGGCTCAGAAGTTGAGTGTCTGCCTTTGGCTCAGGGTGTGATCCCGGGATTGGGGTCCCTCGCCCCCCATAGGGCTCCCTGCAGGAGGCCTGCTTCTCCCTCTGTGTCTCTGCCTCTGTGTGTGTGTGTCTCTCGTGAATAAATAAATAAAATCTTAAAAAAAAAAAAAAAAAGAACCATTCACTTGTACCACCTCTCTGAACCTGTAGGTGAAACTTCTTTAAACTGCCTGAGGTGTGGGAGGGTTGGGGTGTGTGTGGAAAGAAGTGGAGAGAATTTCCCTTGCTTATCTGCTAGGCTTATGGATATTATAATCTGGTGTCTGTATTTGGTCTCCAGAAGGCTGTAGTCAACCCAACAGAGAAACTATCTCTTGTCCTCATCCATGTCCAAAAAGTGGTGGCAGTCAGGCTCCTAAGGCTGAGGCCAACCGAGGGAGCACTTAGAGCCACCCCCACCTCCCCCGGTGGGGGTGGGGGGGTGGGGAGACCTGGCAGGAAATGAAGCTGGTGAGCTTGGAGAGGCACTTAGGATCTCCAAGCTTTATTTCACGTGCTGATCAGGTGTCTTTCTCAGTATCCTACTCAGTACCTGCCTGAGCCTACAGAGGGACAGTCCCTCTTCTCCAAAAAAGTTCTGCCTTGAGCCTAGAGCTTCTCTGCCCCAGAAAACCTCTGCTGATAAATTATGCAGCAGCACCTTTGTGTCACTGCCTCCCAGCCAGATGGGAGGTTTGCTCCCAGTCTTTTGTTTCCGGCTTTGCTCGCAGCTCAGATCCTTGGCTCTGCGCAGAGGTGAGGGGGGAGCTCCTGTAGGCCAAGTCAGGGCTTGCAGTAAGTCCCAGGGAGGCTTTCCCCAGCTGGGTCTCAGGCAGCCCTGCCTTGCCTCACTCTGACCCGAATGAGCAGGGAAATGAGTGTTAGGGACGCTTATTGTCAATCCACTCAGCTATGAGAATGCCTAAGTGCAGTGAAAGAATGAGGTTTGCTCGGAAAGGCATAAGAGGTGCCCAAGGGCACCTAAGATGTTTGCTTCTTGCTAAATCAAAAATGCAGAACAGAAAATGGAGTCAACCGACCGCCAGGAAGGCCAGCGAATCAGCTCTTCTGACCGGCTGCTCTTGGTTACGGTCAACTTTACGCGGCCCCCAAAAACATCACATCACTGGCACCAACTTAAAAGGAAGAAACAAAGAGACAACAGGGGTCAAACTTTGGGGTGGAGGAGATGGGGGCTGAGGGTGGGGGCGAGTCATGGGCTTGAGACCCACATCAATTATCCCTGCACACTGACAGGATTCCTGATTGAAGACGGTAGTCATGAAGGAAGGCGGCACTACAATGGCCCAGCCCCCAAATTGGGGCAATTACTACCTTATGAGCTCTGAGGCCTGACTGACTCCTTTTCCCAGGCCAGGGGGAGGGAGAGCTTGGAATTCTAAACTGTTCCAGCTACAAGAGACCTCAGCCAGCACCTCTCACCCTAGGTCACAGCAACCTTGGAGTGAGATGCCTGGCCACATCCCTAACCACAGAGCTTTTAACAAGGAAGCTCCCAGAGGAAAACCCCATCTTCCAGGACCTCTCCCGGGAGAAATAGGGTGGCATGAGCTCCCTAGACTCATGGTATAACTTAACAGATTTATTTTCTGTTAGTGTGGACAGAAGGGAACTATACTTAGGTTTCATTAGGTTTTCAAGGTGAGGTGGGAAGAAGGGGCAAAATCTTTAAAAGAGAAGAGCAAAAATAAACAGTTGAATGAATGAACGGCTGACCTTCCATTTTAGCACATGACACTATATAGTATAATGATTTGTTTACCTGGCTCCCATAGTCCAAAGGTAAGAATCATCTCTAATCTACTTATGCAAACTTGCTAACAAACAGCTAACATTTTCCTAAACCTGTAGTAACACAGTAGTCTGTGCTAAATGGTTTCAATATACATAAATATTATCTCATTTAATTTTTTAAAAAGATTTTATTTATTTATTCATGAGAGACACAGAGAGAAAGAGGAAGAGACACAGGCGGAGGGAGAAGCAGGCTGCATGCAGGAAGCCCAATGCAAGACTTGATCCTGGGACCCCAGGATCATGCCCTGGGCCGAAGGCAGGCGCTAAACCACTGAGTCACCCAGGGATCCCCTCATTTAATTTTTATAATATTCTCACATGATACTTTATTACTACTCCAGCTCTCCCCTCATTTACAGGTAAGAACCTTGAAGTTCAAGGAGATTAAGTGTTTTGCACAGGGTCACCAAGAAATGCTGAAGCCAAGATTCAAACCCCAGTACGCTGGTGCTTCTTAATCACTGCACTATGTACATGCTGATTAAGATTAGTGCTTGGCAAATGTGTGTTTGCTGAATGAATGAACAAATGAATGGGTATAAAACCCAATTTAGGGATTGCTCCTGAGTGTATCTAGGAGAAAGAATCTGGCCCTGTCAGCTCTAAGCTGGATGGAGAGTGGCAAGCACAGGCAGTCATTGGAGCTATTTATAGGGCCAAACCTGGGCTCTGTCAGCCAACCAGTCAGCAAGAAGTCTTTCCTGGGACACAGAATCCCACTAGGCTGAGAAGGGGAGAAGGACTTCCCATGCTGAAAATGAGGTGAGACACAGTTTGGGGCCCAGATGGCCCATGCCTAAGCAACTGTGGCAAAACTTGCAGCTAGGCTTCACCAAGGAATGTAGAGATTGTGGCTAGAACAGGCTTTAACAGACTAACTCAACCAAGGACATGGAACTGTCTCCTAATTATGAGATGTGCCTGATTATTAAAAAAGACAAGACTTCTTAAAGTAGTCCCTGAAATTCCCTATTCAGGAAGCCCCTAGCATTGATCTTCACTTCAAAGGAGAAGCAACAGAGCCAATCTTTCCTATTTTTCTTCTTAAGGATCAAGGTTAGCAGCCAATCAGTAGAGAGAGTGAGCAAAGACCTATAAAATATCCTGTCCTCTGTGACCTTCTGTGTTCTTTGCAGGCCCAGAGGATGGACATGCCCAACGTGTTCTGTATCAGACATAGCCAGGCTGGTTCCCTTGCACCTGTCATTCTTAATACCATGTGCCAGTCCCAAAGATGTTATCTGATATTCAACAGGGGACAGAAGAGGAAATCCAAAATCAGTGACAAGCCAAGCATCTTTCACAAGTCCAACAAGATCAGGGACAAGGTCAACCAAACACCATGACAACAGCCAGATGGAAAGGAGACCAGTCTCAGTTCTAACTCAACTTCAGAAACAGCCTTCAGAAACATCTACCTAAGCACCTCGGCAGAGTTTTCAACTTTTTTGCTTACCTGGAAGAGATCTCCAGGACAAACATGGTTGCTACTCTCCCAGTGGTGGTAGGCTGTAGGAGGCCTCAAGAGAAGGATACCCTCAACCCTCAGGAGAGAGATACCCAGGACTATTGCAATCAAGTTTCCTAACAAAAACCTTTACGGTTGGAGTGTTATGTAGGCTCAGGCCAAACACACAGGTTCTAGAAAAAGCCCATAGGACTAGCAGCAACCAAATAAGCACTTTAAACAATTGCATTAATACCATAAAACACTGTCTTCTCCATGAGCCCCTGGAACACAGCGTTAGGGACGCTGATTGGTCATATTTCTGGTTGGGCAACTGCTCGATCTCATTGGTGAACCATGACTCTGTCCTCTCCTCTGCTCCTCTCCTCCCTCAGACCTCCAAGGATGATCCAGTATCAGGCTAGGGGAAGTTTAGATCTCCGTGCCACTGAGTGTCCTTACACATGCTCACAGAAAGTCCCCACGCTCCGAAGTTTCTATTAAACTCTGTCCTTCAAAAGAACCCAACAGAGTTATCAAGAACCCTCCCATCCTTTTTCTGTGAAGCATTCAATAGACACAATTTTCTACCTCCATTCTCAGTGCAGATGAGTGTACGCAGTTTTGACAGCTCTGGAGCAATAAAATCCTCTTGGCCAGTCTCAGCCCAGAACCTTCCAGCTCCACTTTCCCTAGGGCAGAAGGCGACAATCTCCTCTCTGGTTTTGTTGGTATCCGTTTTAGCCTTTTTTTTTTTTTTTTTTTTTTTCTTTTTTCTTTTTTTCCCAGTGCCGTGCCATTTCCCTTGATCTTTTTCAAAACTTCCTCCAGGGGGCCGAGAGGAAAGTTCCATCCCCTTCTCTTGCAGCCCGAAGGGGGAAACCCCCCAAAAAGCATAGCTGTCCCTTTAAGGGGCCCATGTGGTGGGAAGAGCAGCTACATTCCTACCCCAGTAGGGCCGCTGTCCCGACACGCCAAAGAGGCTACAAATAACCTTCTAGGAGAGAGCCCGGGAGGGGGAGAGCACAGTGCGCGGAGGAACGTGGCTCCGCCGGGCTACTCCGCGGGAGGAAGAGCGGAGAGAAAGAGCTCAGTCGGCGTTAGCGAGCGCATGGAGAAAGTCGTTCAAAACCCTCGGGTAGTTTAAATAACAGACACCAGAACTCTGTTTTGGATTTGGGAGGTAAACCAATCTTTAAAACGAGTGCCCAGGCATCTCCACGCCCTGCCAGGCAAGTTCCGAGGTCCGCACGATTTCCACACGAGCTCCCGCACGCTGAAGAAAGGACTGGTGCAGGCAAGGCCGGGGTCTGGGGACCCCTCCATATTCTGAACCCCACCTCCCCCCCTCCGGGTTGCAAGAATGAGAAGATTCGGATCTCCACCCCCCCTCCCCGGTTGAATAGGGTTGGGGTTCAAAGATCAAAGTTCTTTGATCTCTGGGCACAAACTAGAGGCAGCTGCTAAATCACGGGGTACACCCACTGTGCTAGGCGGCTGCGGAGAAACAGATTCCACTGGAGCCCTAATCACACACAACAGTTGCGTACGGGCACCAAACAAGTCATTAATAAGGAGCAGATGAAGCAGCAGTTCTGCTGCCACCCGTCCAGCCCCCCCGAGGGCCACAGCGCGGACCGGGAGGCTGCCTTCTCTGCTGTGGGGCGATACCCGCCCCCCGCCCCACTACTCCGGCCAGGACGGATCTGCGGGAGCCTTCCAGCAGTTTCTTCCCAGTGTCCCTCCTCTGCCCCTTTTCCAGCCCGGTTCCCCCCCCCCCCCGCATCCCCCCCCCACCACCGGGAAGCATCCAGGGCAGGAAGCTGATTGGTCGCAGCCAGAAGAGGGAACCCAAAACACCACTAAGGGGAGATGCTGCGAGCAGGCAGGCAGCACCCAGAGACCCTCGGTGGCAGCAAGGTCTGGAGTCCGAGGAACTGTTCCCCGAGTAGAGGAATCCCCAGTGCCCAAGCATTCCGACTCCACCGGGCCCCGCCCCTGCCAGGAGGGCTTTTCACGATTTCTGGTTTAGCGACCCTCGTCCCCCGCCTCCCTTTCTTCGCACACATTCATTCGCATCAAGGACACAGAGACCCCGTCTTAACCTGAAAGGGAAGCAGCCCCCAGTTCTTCAAAGAGCGGCGAGGGCAGGCGAGCGGGAGCCCGGATCTGCCCCGAGCCCGGCCCGGCCCGAGCCGAGCCGAGCCGAGCCGAGCCGAGCCGAGCCGAGCCGAGCCGGGGAGCTCCGCCGCCGCCGCCCCGCTCGGGCTGGCGCAGCCGGGGGCGCCCCCGCTCCTCTCCCAGCACGCACGCTCGCGGTGAGCGCTTGGAGCGAGGGCGCAGGGTCCCAGGCCCCAGCCCGCGCCGCGCGGCTTTCGGGAGCGGAGTCCTGCGGCGGCCGGACCCACGGGCAAACTTTGCCGGCCGGCCGGGCTGCGCGGACGCCGCGGCGCCGCTTACCGTGTGCGCAGAGCAGGGCGCCAAGCAGCAGCGCGCCCCACCGCCGCCTCATGGTGCCGCGGCCGCCGCCGGCGCTCCCTGTCGGCTGGGGGGTCCCGCCGGCTCCCGCGGGACGGCGCGGCGGACGGAGTCGGCGCAGGGTCCCGGCGGGGAAGCGTCCGGGTCCGCGGCGGCCGGCGCGCCCCGCGAGTCGCCCTCCGGCCGCGGCTGCCTCCAGTGCTGCCGGAGCCGGAGCCGGAGCCGAAGCCGAAGCCGCCCCTCCAGGGGACCGGGAGGGGGTGTCCCGGGCCAGGCCGCCCCGCCCCCCGCGCCGCAGCCCCCGCCACCGCCACCGCGCCTGGGCCCGCCCCCAGCGCCGGGCCGGCCCCTTCCCGCCCTCGGCCCCCGCCCCCCGGTCCCCGGCCCCCACCCGCCAGCGCCTCCTGCGCTGGCCCCGCTGGCCCCGCTGGTCCTCCGGCCGCCCCCACATTCCTAGTCCTCGAGAGGGCCCCCCTCCGTGTCCCCGTTGCTGCTGCTCAAATGTCCCTAACTTAAAAGATCATCCCGACTGCAGCTCTCGATCCCTCTCACTCTACACTGTGCCCGAGAGGAGCACCCGGGCTGACCCACGTCCCCTGGACGTGACCCCGGCCCCCCTACCAGCCCCAAGTCCGGACTTTATTGATGTCTCGGAATACGCAAGGCTTGCTAATGCATAATCCTCTAGGTCTTTATTAACATCAAACAAGGGACATCAGGGGGCCTCGAGTGCCATATCTTAACTAGCATTCTCACTGTCAAAATTCCATTTCTGAGATTTTCTTCTTGCTCCACCCCCACCCTGGTCTAGGCAGCATCTTTCTAGGGCTAAATAATTCCACGACCTCCCCTTTTACGCATTTCCTGAGGTGGTTGTCTGGGTCCTGTCGCCCCAGCTCAGACGTCCAGAAGTGACCCAGACATAGTTCCTCCTCACTATCTTTGTAAATCAGCGTTGTTAGCCTCTTCACCTTCTTTGACTTTCTGATCCTGGCAAGGAAAGGAAGGGGGTAAGGAAGTTAAGTCTTTTCTTGGAGTTGCCCTTTCCCCAAAGAAGACTTGAGCCTGCCCTGGGCTTCTGTAGGGCCTTACAGCAGTATTTAACTTTCCGGTTACTATACAGAGTTACAAACTCCTCTCCTGTCGTAGCTTCATGGCCTAGCCTCTCCCCAGAGCATATTAGTAATGGGAGTTAATTTTGGTTTTGGTTGAATCTTGTCTTGTTACTTTTGTCCAAGCCCTCAACTTCCTTAGGGTCCTATATATCAGTTTTCACTTGGAGCTGGTATGCCAACATTCCCTGACTTTTCTTTCCATCTTCTGCGATCTCATTAAACCACTTTCCTCTTACTAGTAAGTACATAGAGTCAGGAAGACCCAAATGCCCCGTGTCAGCTGAGGGGAAAGCAATTTGGTATAGTGCCAAGTGAATATTAGGAGATTTCTCCAATGGTTAAGGTTTGACATTTCTTGTTTTCAATTTTGCAAAGGCTTTCACTTCAAACGATCATCTTTGACCAAGTTTAATGTGAACTTTGCAGCAGCAGAAACGGCTTCAAAAAATGAAGTGTTAACTCCTTTAGCCAGTACTTCTTTACACTGTTCTGCCTGAAATTTTTACACAGATGAAATGTGGTTGAACCAGCATCACCATGGTAACTAATACGGAGGCATTTTTCTCTGTGTGTAGTTCTTCTTGCTGACTGAAGACGGCAGTCGAGTCAGGTCAGGTTTACTGGATCGTCCTGATAGGAAAGACTGTCGACCTTTATGACCTACGCCAGTTTAGCCTAACATTCCAGGAAAAAAAAAGTGAAAAGTAGAGGCTGATTCTAACACCCAATCCCCACCCCCACCGCCACAATATTTGTGATGCGGCCTTGGTTGGTCTCAGGGTTTCAATATACGCCGTTTATGCGTTTGGACCTGTTGAGAAGGATCTTAAGATTCTGGAGACCATATTTTTTTCCACATGAAAACTAAGGACATGTGGTATAATGAATACATTTGTCCCAAAAAATCCAGGACATGCAGTCACCATACTTTCAATGTCAGGGGATTAAGCATTTATAAACATCTGTATGCGAAGGATAGGTTTCTTTCCAGAAGGCATGATTTATGTTGTTTTTCTGGGATTGAGGAGGAAGGGGGAAGCTGGCTGTCCCTGTCTGACTCAGGCTCGAGAGACTGCATTTTGTATGTGCATCTCAAGTCCTCCGTGGTTCAGCACAGTTCTGGTGCACGGAGCCATCCCTGGCTGCTGTGAGTCATTGGGAATATCAATGGATAGAACGAACTTCGAACTTCGTGCATAGTCCCTGCCTGGGTCACCCCCTAGGGTGAGTTAAGTCTTGGCTGTCAGAAACTTCTCTTATGCCAGGAGTGCTAAGCCATATTTATTTTTACCAGGCCTCTCAGACTTTCTTGTTTGGAGTGAGAGATCCTGAAAAGCATGCCAGAATGGGTTGTTTGTCTCTCTTTTATTGTCCTTTGGGACATGCCCCTAGAAAAGTTGTAGGGGACTGCCAATTCCAGAGGGGTCTCAGAGGCATTAGTTTCCTCAGAAACACCACCCCTTCCTTCATCCTTCTAGGACAGACCAGGGGACTGAGTTTCCAAGATCAGAATGTGGCCCTGAATCAGACCATCACTAATGCCCTTTTCAAAGGAAACACAGGGAGTGCTACAGAAACCAGAGAGAAATGGGCATATTTTGATCCAGACCTCTTATAACCTAGGCATCATTCAACAACCTGAATTTCTAGACATAATTCATCTGAAACAGTAAAAGGCCCGATGTTTTACACTTTAAAACAGTGGTTCTCAATCAGGAGTGACTTTGCAGATATGGAGCAACCCCAGGAGACAGTTTTGGGAGTGAGTGCTATTGGCAAGTAATGGGTAGATTCCAAGGACGCTGATAAACTTCTCCTGTGAGCCGGACATGCCTCCCCACAAAGAATTATATAACAAAGAATTATCCAGCTCCCAATTTTAATAGTGCTGAGGTTGAGAGATTCTGCTTTGAAAGATTAAGAACATGAGGGACACCTGTGTGGCTCAATCAGTTGAGCATCTGACTCTCAATTTTAGCTCAGGTTGTGATCTCAGCGGTTTGGCGCCTGCCTTCAGCCCAGGGCGTGATCCTGGAGTCCTGAGATTGAGTCCCACATTGGGCTCCCTGCATGGAGCCTGCTTCTCTCTCTCTCTCTCTCTCTCTCTCTCTCTCTGTCTCTTGTGAATGGATAAATGAAATTTAAAAAAAAGATTCTCTCTTCCCTCTCTCTTTCCCCTTCCTCTCTCTCTTTCTCTCTCAGGTACCTGGGTGGCGCAGTTAAGCATGGGACTCTTGGTCTTGCTCAGGTTGTCATCCCAGGGTCGAGAGATGGAGCTCTGTGACAGGTTCCAAGCTCAGCACAGAGTCTGCTTGAGATTCCCTCTACCCCTCCCACTCATGCTCTTTCTCTCTCTCTCAAATGAATAAATAAATCTGCATTTTTAAAAAGATTCTATTTATTTATTTGAGTGAGAGAAAGAACACGAGTGTGGAGAGGGGTAGGGGGAGAGGCAGAGGGAAAAAGCAGACTCCCCACTGAGTAGGGAGCCTCATGTGGGGTTTGATCCCAGGACTCCAGGATCATGACCTGAGCTGAAGGCAGACGCTTAAGCAACTGAGGCACCCAGGTGCCCCTAAATAAATCAACCTTTTATTAAGAGAGATTAACACAAATCTGAAAGAATTGCTCTATCCTCTCTCCAGAATCACCTTGTTAATGCAGTGTGAATGGAGGGAAAGAGTTCTTAAAGCTGTAGAAGGAAAAACAAGAAAAAGCATAGCTAAAGGAATTAAAAGGAGTCCTACACCTGCCACTTCTGCCTAGGGAGACCTATTTCCAGTATTTGTTCACTTAGTAAGTGTTTATTAAGGGCATATTATATTCCAGGCAATGTAGAGGTAGTGGTAAACAGATATATGGGTTCCTGGAACTTATAGTCTGATAGTTGGGGTTGGGAGTGGACACAGGTATGCAGAGGCATTGAAAGAATGATCCCACAAATGAATTTAAAACTATAAATAATAGGGACATTCAAGGAAGAGTACTGAGTTCTATGAAAGGAGAGACTTGATTTAGATTTGGGGATTCAAGGAAGGCTTGTCAAAGCAATGACACTTAAGCCGAGTAAGCATCATCAGGCTGGGAGTGGATGGCAGAAGGAACAGCATTTGCAAAGGCCCTGAGCCAGGAAAGAGTCCAGAAGATTTATGGGAAAATATCATTAACTTTTAGCAGGGGTTCCTTTACCTAAGTCCAGGGGGCTACAACTGGAGAATGGTGGGGGGGGGGAATTAAAGTGTAAGGAAAGAGTCTGATTGGCATTTCTGTACTTTCTTTAAAGACTTCACACCACCATTTCTACTGCCAATACTTTTTGTGTTTCAGTTCAACAGTGGTACTCACATCAGGGTTTGGGGTACAATGGCTGATTCAGTTACCTGGCCTAACTTGGGGCACACCCTGAAAGGTAAGACTTTCTAAGCACATTTTTATCTCCTGAAAGCTTGATATTCACACATCTGGCATATATAAGTAGAGCCTTTGCAGCAAATATTTCAGTAAATCTTGTTTATTTCAGCAGCAAAGATAAATTTAGAATGGTGGATAAACAGATGGATCAATGAATAAACACTCATGTAATAACAAACATGAGTCAAAAGCCTATGCAAATGGTCTTTCTGTTTTTATACTTGCCCTTTCATAATTCATTCTCTACATATACAGCAACCAGAGTGACTTCTTAAAAAGCATAAATCAGGTCATGTGATTACTGGACTTAAAATCTTCTGATGGTTTCCTATTGTACTTGGAATAATATCCATACTTCTCATTCAGCCTTCAAGGTCCTTCATGACCTGGCCTCTGCCTATTACTTTGACCACTTCTCCCCTTATTCGTTCTGCTCTGGCCACACTCGCTTTCTCTCTGCTCTGCAACATGCTAGCATTTTTTCCGATTTTTGCATGAGCTGCCTTCTTTACCTAGAATACTGTTTCCCCAGACCCTTCCACGGCCGGTCTCAGCTCAGCATCCGAGCCTCAGAGAAACCTCATCTTATCACTCTAAAGTAGCCTTGTTCTCCCTCACTGCCCTTTCCCTATTTTATTTAGGAGGTTAGATAAGATCCCCTGAGCTCATGGCATTTGGCCTAGGTCTTATAGGATGTGTAAGAGTTTACTAGACAGAAAACATGGGAGAGGTACATACTAGGCATGTATGAAGAACGTATACCAAAGCAAGGGGGGTGGGAAAGAGCTCCCTATGTTTGAAAATAATGAATAGGAAAGCATGGCTGGAGTGTTAAATATGTAGCAAAGAGTGAATGGCAAGGTGGCTGAAAAAGTAGGTTGGGATCAGACTGTGAAGGGATGTACATTGTCTGCATGTTTAGGAATTTTTCTTCATCCTAGTTATGGTGAGTCAGCAACGCTTTTAAAGTAAGGAAGTAATGTGGTCGGATTTGAGTTTTAGAACAATAAACTCTTGTAACAATCAAGGGATGGCTTGGGGGAAAAAATAGACGCAGAGACTGCAGCTTTTTTATCCTAAGATTCTAAAGTTTGGGAACTTCCAATTCATATCCTAAGTTTATTTAGTGATTCCTAGTATATCCCCTCTTGTCTTCCTGAAATAATCTCTAAGCTTGTCCACATGCAGCATTATTTGTATGCCTTTTGTTGAGCACGTTGCTTTTTTTTTTTTTTTTTTCTGGACATTTCTTAACATGTGGTGATCTCACACACACAATATTTAGGTGTAGGAAGGATATGCCAATGCTTTAGGTTTGATTTTTTTTTAAGTTTATTTATTTAAGTAATCTCCACCCAACATGGGACTCAAACTCATGACCCCAAGATCAAGAGTCACACGCTCTTCCAAGTGAGCCAGCTAGGCACCCCTCTATTTGATTTTTTTAATTAAATATTTTATTTATTTATTCATGAGGGACACTCACAGAGAGAGAGAGAGAGAGAGAGAGAGAGAGAGAGAGAGAGGCACAGACACAGGCAGAGGGAGAAGCAGGTTCCATGCAGGGAGCCCGATGTGGGACTCGATCCTGGGACTCCAGGACCACACCCCGGGCTGAAGGCGGCGCTAAACCACTAAGCCAACCCGGGCTGCCCTGGTACTAGAAATTTAAAGACAATGAACACTGTCTCTGCCTTCAAGGAACTCACAATCTAATAGGAGAGTTCAAAGAATTTTTTTAATGACATACATGCTTATCAGGGTGCATACTTGAGGACAGAGGAAGGCAGAGCTAATTTCTGTGGGCTACCAAGAAGCATCAGAAAATATTTTTCCCTTTCAAACTATATGAAAGTATAATTCCCAACTCTTTTTACAGCATTTGAAAATATAATACAAGAAGGTACAAGTCTGTAATCACTTCAGAGCTCTGTTTCAATTTAAGCCATGTCCTCTTAACCACTTTCTTGTAATGCATTAGTTATTTTTAACTAAGAGTTTGTGAACATTTCTTTTTTCTTTGCAAATTCTCCCAAATCTCTGAGTTGTTGGCCTCTAGCAGCAGTTTGGAATGACTCGTCTGTAAATAGCATTTTTCACTTTAAACATGTTAATCTCATACACTGGCATCACACTTAGTTTCTGCTTTGCTTTCATGGAAGATAAGTCTTTTAAGAAGAGCCCAGGAGCTCAGCATGAATTTCATGACCTGCATTTCTTAGTAGCTATTTTGCCTTTAGCATCTTTTCTGCTTGATGAGTCGATAAAAGCTTGTCCTAGTTTCTTGAACCTATTTTGTAGCAATAATTCAGCCTGCATTTTTTCTTTCCTTATTGTTTCCTTGAAGTTTAAAACTATTTAATACCTTCATATTTGTTTTCCTGTAGTTTTCAATTCCAGGGAGAAATTTCTTCCCTATTAATCTCTTCATAGGTCCTCTGCAGAACCAGAGATGTCTATTAATTTTCTCCTTATAATTAGGAATTTGATAAACTGACGTCTCCACATATCCTCTCTTGTGGGTGTTTTTCTGATTGCTTTGAGCTTAATGTTTCTGTTCCTTATGTTGTAGTAATGACTTTAATATCTTATGTCTTCCCTATGCTTTGATCAATTTCATATCGCTTGCTTATATTCAGGATTGTGTCATTGTCTTCTGATTTAGTTGTTTACCTCGATGATTATTTTAGGTAATATTTTCAGAAATATGTTACAGTAATTTAAGAATCTGAAAACCATGGGATGCCTGGGTGGCTCAGCAGTTGAGCATCTGCCTTTGGCTTAGGGTGTGATCCCAGTGTGGGATCGAGTCCCACATCGGGCTCCCTGCATGGAACCTGCTTCTCCCTCACTTATGTCTCTGCCTCTCTCTGTGAGTGTCTCTCATGAATAAATAAATAAAATCTTAAAAAAAATATATTTTAAAGAGGGGTGTCTGGGTGGCTCAGGTCTTGAGCTCAAGGTTGTGAGTTTCAGTCCGATGTTGGGCTCTATGCTGGCTGGGCATGGAGCCTACTTAAAAAGAATTTTTTTAAAAGACTTCAAGTCATTTATTGTTTGTTTGTTTTCAAGTTATAATACATGCCTATTATAGAAAATTTTGAGAATGCATAAAAGTATAAAGAAGAAAAATGTAAACAGTCAGTAATTCCAACACCAGTAAGGCTACCTGTTATTTCTGTGCAACCTCAAATTTTCTTGAAGCCTTAGTCTAGCAACCTCCTACCCTTTTCTTCCTCAATAGACTGTTGAAGACATTAAGAGTGGAAGACTTACTTTAAATATAAGGGTCCTTAGGATTTTTATGGAAGGGATAGAGCTGTAGGAAAAAGCTACAAATTGCTCCAGAGATGACATCTTGTTCCTATTTAGCTTTCTTTGAGTCATTAACAGTCGGGCGCCACTGGTGCTGAAACTTATCATTATTATAACCGCAAATGGGTTAATGCCCAAACAAAGCTATATTCTTGGGGCTGGTTCCCAGCTCCACCACACAGATCCCAGCAGCAGCACCCTCCAAGTCCCAGGATAATGCTCCACAAATAAGAGGATGTCAAATGTCCAGCCTGAACTTGAAATTCTCTTCTTTTATCTGGGAGCTTCCCGTTGCTGGCAGGGCAGAGCAAAAGGAAAAATAAATAAATAAAAACCAAGCCAACAATCCCTAAAAAAGGAGGCTGTGTGGTTTAGTGGTCAGACCACTAGCCTGGAGGTTGGGATAGCTGAAATCCAGTTCTGGCTCTCCCACCGATTGGCTGGATGATACTAGACAAGTCATCTTCCTGACCTGTTCCTCAGTTTCCTTGCTTAAAGAAGGAATTGCTTTAGAAAGTTTTTATGAGGACAAATAAAATGATCTGCAAATAGCTCCGGGTTGCTTGGAAAGAAAATGAAATTGTAGCCCTTAATAATTACTATCCTATTACTTTATTAATAATATAGTAATAAGCCACAAGTGTGAAAGTTATGAAACTTCCATACCCTTAAGCTGCACTGGGGGGGAGGGGCAGCGGCGATGGGATGGGGTGGGAGACAAGGGTGGAGGAAGAAAGCAAATATATTTTTTAAAGATTTTATTTATTATTTATTCATGAGAGACACACAGAGAGAGGCAGAGACATAGGCAGAGGGAGAAGCAGGCTCCCTGCCAGGAACGCCATGCGGACTGGATTCCAGGACCCAGGGATCACGACCTGAGCCAAAGGCAGACACTCAACCGCTGACCTTCCTAGGTACCTGAAAAACAAATATTTTTAAATCAAATCTGCAGGACTTGACGTTAAATACCAAATTAGTAAATTCATTAGTAAATTCATAAATGCTGCTCCTAGTTTGGCTCTGTCCCTTTATCCTTACCACATCCAAACTCAGAGTGACTCACGGGAGCCTAGAAATAAGACACATATACAATTTTAAGGGAAAGGGAGAATTAGGAGGTTTGAAGCTGCTGCCGGAGAAGGCTAAGAATAGACCACGGACACAAAGAGAAGCTCCTCATTCCCTTTCCTCCCAGTGTAGGTGGTCCCCTGGTTTCACAGTCATTCCTCTGATGGCATGATTCTTCTTTTCTTCTTTCCTTCTCTCCTTCCTTCATTTCCTTGTTTTTTTTTTTTTTTTCCTCCCTGCCTTTCCTCCTTCCTTTCTTTCCTTCTCACCTTGTGGAAGAAGTTAGCTTTTTTAAGGGTTAGAGTGGGCTTCTCTACTAGGTTTCAGCTGTGACTACACATCACTAAAGGTCACTAACCTGATGTTGGGATTGGGGAGAAACAAAAAGAAATAACTAGAGATCTGGGAAGTGAAAAACCAATTAACTCTCCCTTCTTGGGGCGCCTGGCTGGCTCTGTGAGTAGGGCCTCTGCTTTCAGCTCGGGTCATGATCCCAGATCCTGGGATGGAGCCCCCGCTTCAGGCTCCTTCTCCCTCTGCCCCTTTGCTCACGCACTTGCTCTTTCTCTTTTCTCTCTCAAACAAATAAATACATCTTAAAAAAGCAAAAGCAAAAACAAAAAAACCCCTCTCCCTTCTTAAAAAGAGAAGTGAGAAATTAGACATATGAAGAAAAAAAAGATGCAATAGTGTCCTCCTCGGTTGTGGACCCCATCCCCTTAAGAAGTGAAGTGTCTCGGTAGGAGAAAGGAAAGACACCCGAGAAGGGGATCACATGGTGAGTAAGGGATGGAGGGTAGAAGGGAGGACCAAAGATGAAGAGGAATTTGAGAGGAAATGTCAAAGAACTCTTGTAGAGGATGTAACAACCACCTTTCTGCGTGTCCAGCCCGGACCTCAAGGAGCAGCTAAAACCTACGCCTGTGGAAGCACTTGGTAGCAATTTAAGACAGTAAATAGTAAAGAGAGCTACAGGTAGGTATTGGGACACTAAATGTTGATGGGAATTTAGGGGTGGGAGCTATTACTGTGAGGACGACAGCTGTATAGAACAGCAAGAGTAGTTATGAAATTCAGAAACTGCGGTTGCACGGGGCTGACAATTTTTCGAGCGCGAGAGAGGCTCCAAGAGAACCCTCGACTCAGCTTCCTCTAAAACCTGACTCGCCCAGAACGGCGGTCCTAGCAGACCTCGACCGCCGCGAAGCGACTGCGCCCGGAACCCGTGTGGCGAGCTTAGGGGTTGCGAGACGGACACTGTTTGCGTGACACCCTCCTCCGCCTCCCGCCCCCCCTCCCGCCGCGTGGTTGCCACGGCAACGGAGAGAGCCGGCGACCTGGGTTCCGGAAGCCGGAGAGCTAGAGCCTGGAAGCTCTTCCACTGGTCAAAGGATGCTGAGTCCGGAGCGCCTAGCCCTACCGGACTACGAGTATCTGGGTAGGAGCTTCCTTCAGCCTCGCAGAAGGAGAGGAGTGCAGACAGGCCAGGGTCTGGGGAGGAGGCGAAGAGGGGGCTTAGTGGGAACGGGTCGGGGTGGGATGCGGAGGGGCCGTTCCCGGGCCTGGACGAGGGAGGCGGAGCCAGGGGGGAAAACAGCATCTGGGATGGGGGGTGGGGGGGTGTCAGAGAACGTCTGAAGTGGTGTACGGGCCCAGGCTATGTGGATCGTGTCCAAACTGGAGCTGAAATTTGGGGGCCTTGTGGGGGACGTTACAGATCATGCTGGTGGTGGAGTAACCTTGGAACCTGAAGTGCCAAACCAAGCCATTCTGTGGACAATTATGTCACCCTTATAGCGGCCACTCACATTTTTTGAGCATTTCTTTTTCCCGTAGGCACAATGCTAACTAAGCCTTTTACGTGCATTTTTTGATTTGGTCTTCCCAACAGCCTTAGGAAAGAAATACTGAGTTTTCCTTCCATTTTGCAGACGGAGAAACTGAGGCTGAAGAGGTGACCTGGATAAGTAAGGGCCACAACAGCTAGAAAATGGTAGAGCTAAAATCAGAAGCTGATTTGCCCGCTCCAGAGCTTGAGCTCTTGACCACTAAGACAGTAGCTGTAAGAAGGAATTTTATTTATTCCTTTATTGAGCACTTTCAATGTGTAAGGCCTTTGCTGGGAGAAAAGAGGATGTATGCACATTTAAAAAAAAAAGAGGCTTTATTTTATTGAGGAATTTTAAGTTTACGGAAAATTGAGCAGCAAATGTTGTAGAGCCGTTCCCATCTACTCTCTCCCCTTCACTCAGTTTCCCCTGTGATTAACATCTGACATTAATGTAGTACATTTGTTAAAATTGATGAATCAGTATTCATACGTTATTATTAATGACATCCTTGCTTTACACGAGGGATCACTCTTTGTGTTGTACAGTTCTCTGGGTTTTGACTAATAGGCGTCATGTATCTGCCATTATAGTATCATACAGAGTAGTTTCACTGCCCCAGAAATCTGTGCTCTGTCTGTTCATCCTTCCTTCTGCCCCTCAACCCTTGGCATCCACTGACCTTTTTACTGTCTCTGAAGTTTTACTTTTACAAAATAACATGCAATTGCAGTCATGCAGTATGTAACCTTTTCAGATGGGCATCTTTCACTTAGCAGTATGAACTTAAGGCCCTCCATGTGTTTTCCTGGCTTGATAGCTCATTTCTTTTTATCACAGTAATATTCAATAGTATGGATATACTATTAAAAAATTTTTTTTAAAGATTTATTTATTTATTTTTATTTATGATAGACACAGAGAGAGAGAGAAAAAGGCAGAGACACAGGAGGAGGAGAAGCAGGCTCCATGTCAGGAGCCCCACGTGGGACTCGATCCCAGGACTCCTGGATCACGCCCTGGGCCAAAGGCAGGCGCCAAACTGCTGAGCCACCCAGGGATCCCCACTATAAAAAAAATTTTAATGCAAAAAAATTCTAGTTTAAATTTTTAGAGACATAGGCAGAGGGGAGAAGTAGGCTCTCTGGGGAGCCTGATGTGGGACTCGATCCCAGGACCCTGGGATCATGCCGTGAGCCAAAGGCAAACGCTCAACCACTGAGCCACCCGGGTGTCCCTAGTTTAAATGTTTTAATTGGTACTATGGAAATTGCATTAAAAATATGAAGAAGTTTATAGTGAAGTCTCCTCCCACTCCCCCTTCCACCATCTACCAGTTTTCCTCCACCCTTAGCACCACAGCAGTAACCATTATGACTGGTTTCCTATATATCCTTCCAAATTAGTTTATTACGTACATAAGGGAGAGTATAGTGCACACTTTTCTCATTTAATAGATCTTAGAGTAAAATGTCAGTCTTGGAAAGCTTCCTTCTTTTAAAAAATTTTTTTTAGTTACATAGTATTTAAATAATTTAGCCAATTCTCTATTGGCAGACAAGTTATTTTTAGCCTTTTGCTATCACTAAAAATACTCCACTGAATAACCTGCAATTTTGTTCCTTTACTAGTATACCTGCAAAGACAAATTTTGCAAAGTATAATTGGTCGGTCAGGTAAATATGTATTTTAAATATTGGTGGATTTACCAAATTGCCCTTCATAGAAGTTGTACTGTTTTACATTGCCACTAGCAATATAAGAATACCTGTTTCCCTATAGTCTTTCCAACAAAATATATCAAATTTTTGAATGCTTTCAACCTATTAAGTGGCAGTTAGTTCCAGGGTAGATTTAATGTACATTTCTTTTGTGCAATTGAGCATCTTTTTACCAAGTTTAAGGGCTATTTGGTTTCTTAAAGGTATACATATATATAGAAAGAGGTATATATATATCTGCATATATATACATATATATGAGTATATATGTACACATATGTACATGTATATTTGTGTATTTATATATATATGTGTGTGTGTATATATATGTATATAGAGAGAGATTAATTGACCACATCCATTAGTCAAAATGGCATAGTTATATCACAGATAATTTTGTATCAAATGAATAATAATAGCAATGTCTAGGGCAGCCCCGGTGGTGCAGCGGTTTAGTGCTGCCTGCAGCCTAGGGAGTGATCCTGGAGACCCCGGATCGAGTTCCACGTCAGGCTCTCTGTATGGTGGCTGCTTCTCCCTCTGCCTGTGTCTCTGCCTCTCTCTCTCTCTCTCTCTCTCTCTCTGTCTCTATGAATAAATAAATAAAATCTTAAAAAAAATAGCAATGTCTAGACCTTTGCAAAGGATTATGTATTTTATCTTATTTACCCCATATTCAATGAATCTATAAAATATTTGAAAAACCTAGTCCATTGTTCAGTCCCTTGGGTGTTTGCTATTTATTTTTATTATTTTCTTTTTAAAGATTTTATTTATTTATTCATGAGAGACACAGAGAGTGGCAGAGACATAGGTAGGAGAAGCAGGCTCCCTATGGGGAGCCCAATGTGGGACTGTATCCCAGGACCCCGGATCACGCCATGAACCGAAGGCAGATGCTCAATCATTGAGCCACCCAGGTGTCCCATGCTGTTGAAATAATATACCTCAAAGTCTTGGCGTATTTAACACACTAAGTGCTTTGCTGAATAGAAGTTGGTGGTCCCTCCATAGTGGGTTTTTCAAGAAGACTAATTCAGTGGCAATGCTGATAATGAGTCTACAAACAAAATCAGAGTCTCAACTTGATTCAGAAAGCTCCAGTGTCCACCCTTCTACCTAATATCTAAACCCTGGACAAGTGCTTCTTCAGGCTCTGTTGCATATTTAAGTGTCTTATTTCCCTGTGCCATTCAGCATCCGGGCAGTCATACTGCCCTGAGCAGGGTGATAGTACTGGCTTCTTCATGGTTCATCAGACCATACAATTCTGTGAAATGCATTTGTCTTTAGTTGAGAACAACCCCTATCCATTACAGTTGGTCTCTTTTACGGGGACGCTGTTTTGATGTATTCACGCTCAATTTAATGACCATTGAAAACCATTCTTTATAAATTAATAAAATATCTCCTGGTTTTTAAAATTTAAATACCTGTAGAGGGTTTGTCTTTTCTTTTCTTTCTTTTATAAATTATGAAGTCAGTTACACGTGTAGGCCTAGAGAAGGAAATACATATAGAGAAAAGAAAATTGCAGGAACAGGAAAGCTCTGCACATTCAGTGAAACAGAAAGCCAAAGCTGAGTACCCCTTGGCACATGGGTCAGAGGGCTTCGATTTAGTATTATGGTAGAAACTATAGGACTGTCTATTCAACGAATATCTATAGATTTCCCTTTCTGCCTGCTAGCCAGGCCTTAATATTTGCCTTTTTGACTATTAGTGAAGAAAACAATCTTTCATCAGTTGGGCAAACTGATCCATTCCCCTGCTGACTTTGTGGATTAGGAACCTGCAGTCATCCCCTAGAATGGCTTAGGATCTTCAGATCATCATTACAGAATCAGATCAGGGATGTTCATGCCTGCAGTCATCAGAATGTAATGATAGAAATTGTGTTAATGCCGAGGGCTGGTAAGGAGATGAAATAAGAATAGAACCCTTGAAAGATTTCCAGCCTTATGAAATCTACTTATTGGAAGCTTCTGCCAGAGGCTGAGGTGTGTTTGTGTATCTGGTTGGGTGTGGAGAGCTCTCTAGAGCCGAAGGGCAGCCTGTTCTGGTCCCAGGTTTGCAAAACACACCACCTACGTGCTGACCTGAGTATAAGCATGAGGGTGTGAGGTTTATTTTTTACCCCACCTAATTTAGTGAGGTGTATGCTTTCACTCATGCTCCAAGTTACTTCTTCTGTTTCCATGAAAACTGCTTATTCTCACTAAATTTAGTGTTTGGTTGGCATAACAGATAACTCTAGGAAATTAGAGATGATCTTTCTCCTTTGGAGGGTATACTTTTGGAGGAATCTTAAATTGAATAGAGGAATTTTAAATTGAACAGTTTTTTTTTTAAGTTGTAGTTTTTAAGCACTTCGTATATACTTAGCAGTGTGCCTTATCTGATTTATTTTTCACAACCACTACACAAAGTAGGTATCGTTAATCTCATTTGGTAGTTATTAATATCACCTCATTTTACAAATAAGGAAAAGCTTGGAAAGGGTAATTAATTTGTACAAAGTCACATAGGCGATGATGCATAACAAAGCCAGGATTCAGACCCAAGTTTGCTGATTCCATAGCCTGTTTTGCCCTCTCCACCAAGAAGATACATATAAACAAACCCGAATACTTATTTGGCTTCAAAGGCAGTGATCCTTGCTTCCCTGTTAGAAGTGGAGCTCTTAAACAGTTCATTAGTTGCAAATGAGTTTCCTGAGATCAGGAATTGTATTTTACTCATCTTTATATACCAGCCTTTCACAATGACATACTTAATACAAACATATATGTGTGGGTTTGGGTTTTTTTTTAAGATTTTATTTATTTGAGAGAGAGCGAGTGAGCAAGCATGAGCAGGGAGAGAGGCAGAGGGAGAAGCAGACTCCTTGCTGAGTGGGGAGTCTGATGCAGGGCTCCATCCCAGGACCTGGCTGAAGGCAGATACTTAAGCAACTGAGTCACCCAGGTGCTTCCAAACAGGTTAAATAGAATGTGAATAATCTCATTTATAAGGTACCCCAAATATAAGCATCTAACAACAATTAAGACTTAATTAGGGACAAAAAAAAAAAAGAATTAAGCTCTTACTATGTACCAGGTAACATTTTAAGTGCTTTACATATATTAACACACATGAAATATTTTATTTATTAAAAAATATTTTATTTATTTGAGAGAGAGAGACAACAACCCAGGAGGAGGAAGAACAGAGGGAGAGAGACAAGTGGACTCCACGCTGAGCATCCTAATGCGGGGCTTGATCCCACGATCTGGGGCCCAATCGCACAACCTGAGGCTAGATCCCATGACCCGGCGATCAGGATCAGAGTCAGATGCTTAACTGACTAAGCCACCCAGGAGCCCTGATAATTTTAATTGTTATCTCCATTTGACAGATGAGGAAACTGCAGCATAAAAATACTTAACAACTAGTTAGTAAGTCAGGGAGGCAGAATTCTAATCCATCAGTCTGACTCCACAAAGCCCATATTGTTAAACTCTATGTTAACTTTGAGTAAATACCTTGGGCAACTCCAAAACTGAGGCTCCAACTATTGCATAGACCTATGCATAAATGTTGAAGTCCAGGTGACTCCAAGGGCTTACTTTAGCATTTCTGCCAGGAGGGGGCATCCTAGGAATCAGGATGGATCAGGGAATAGTAAAATTTCAGTTCCCTCTTGCCACTGGATTCATCACTCAGAGGCAGGCAATGAGGATATAACTTCTAAAAATAAACCATTTGGGAGTGTTTTATTGACAATAATCTGTGTGGTTTGGATAGCTGTGTGATTTTGAAGAAGTTACTTAACCTCTCTGTGCCTTAGTTTCCCTTTGGGCAAAATGTAGATAGTAATAGTACTTATTCATACATGTAAACCTTTAGAGCAGTGCTTGGCTGTACATTGTAAAAAGAGTGTACAAAGATGAGTTAGATATCTTTTAGAGCACCTGGGCAGGTGCTCAATAAATACTGTTGTAACTACTTTTTAAAAAAAGTATATAATATATCTGTGGCAGCCATAAAAAATGTGTCTCTCAGATGTCCTGCTGTGGGGAGGGAAGGGTAATTAATGTTCAACTCCAGCTCTGAATCCAACACCCTGTTCATACTGAGGTTACACTCCCACAAGCTGCTTCCAGTCAATGGCTGGGTGGGATAAACCCACTTCTATGAGGTATGTGACTGCTTCTTTAGGTGGTGAATTTGGCTTGAGGATTCTCATTGCATTGCTATCTAAATTCTCTTTTCTCTCTCTCTCTCTTTCGCTCTCTCTTTAAAGGGTCAGCTCTGCATTGTGGTCTGTCAGCAATCCCAGCCTCCCCTGCATTTGCTCCATGAGTTTTCCCCCCAGTATATCTCTTGCATGTCTGATCCTGTCTTGGTATCTGCTTCTCAGAGTATCTGGACTAAGACAACATCCAAAAATCACTGATATAGTCCCTTCCAGCCTCAAAGTTAATATAATTTCTTCAAGCCTTGGTAGAGGTTCTGACAGACTTTCTATGTAGAAGACTCTTAAGTGTTATCCTATTTTTTGTATTTGCTGATATCATAGCACATGGTATTTACTCGTCTTACTGCCAGACACTTTCTATTATTTGTTTGTTTATTTATTTGTTTGTTTATTTTGTCAGACACTTATTATTTATCTGTTTGCCTTTGGATGAATCCTGATGAGAAAACTTATTTTTGTTTTAGTATAATTAGTGAATCTTCCAAACCCAACCATATGCTAGGAAACATTGCTATTTACCATAAGTTAGCAGAAATACTCTTAGGACTTTAAAGTGGTTGGGTAGCTGCAGAAAAGAAATGAAATAAAATATTATAGATGTTACACTGACTTCCTGAATCTTTGGAAACTAGATTTATAATATATAACACTGGTCACTTTAAAATAATAATGAACGTATTTTACAGATCATTTCTTCTTCCCCCAATTCTCCTTCTTTCCCTTTCTTCCTAATTGTTCCTTCTTTCCTAAATACCCTCTCTCTGTATAGCAAGACATGAATGTAAAGTGTTCCTCCTGGGAAACTTAATGCCATATATAGGTGATGGGACATATTCGTGAAAGACAATAACACAAAGTGACCGTGTAGTAAGTGATGTTTTAGAGTGGGGGAATCAGATGTGTGCAGCTGTGTTGGTGGTTTCCCAGTTTGGTTGGCAGCTTCTGAGTCATGGCAGGGCAGCAGTTCCCTAGGCGGCCCAGTTCTGGGAGTTGTTCCTGGAAGTTCAGCCTAGACTCTGTAAGCTATTTAGTAAATATAATAAATATATTTTTTTGGGGGGAAAAAAGAGCAAATGATATTTTCACTGGGAGAAAAAAAAAGCAAGTGAATTCTAAGGCATGTTGTTCCCAATCCCCATCCACCCCCGTTTCTCCAAGGTAACTAAGTTGCAGGTGATTTCTGTTTTATTCTAGGGTTTTTAAATGGTTCTGTAAATTTGTGACCTCATCATTTATGTATTTAAGTAATATTAAAATCTTTCCTCCAGCTGCTGTCCAAAAGTTGGGCATCACTTTTATTTAAACAAATACCATGTTTGCTTAATGAGTAATATTAGGAGATTGAGTCAGTAAAGTTTTAATAAGTAATAATAGTAGATCAGAAGAGATAAATGATCCATTAGCTTATCTCTAGTTCATCATCCTGTGCATATCCTTCTTAGCACTTATCACAGTTACCTATTTGTATACTTGGTTATTGTCTGTTTCTTACTAGAATGTAAGCCGTGAGGGCAGGCCTATTCTCTCAGCATTTCCAAAATCTAGCACAGTGCTCAAATTAGGTGCTTAATTGTTAAATGAATGGTTTGCTTTAAATAACAGAATAATTTTTTTATTAAGAAGGGAGTGAAAAATCCAGTTCAACAAATAGTTATTGAATTTCTACTATGGAGAGACACTAGACCTTTTTTTCCCCTCCTTCCATGAATGAAAAAAAAAGGATGGCTGATTAAAATCTGCCCCGGATCATTCTAGTTTTAAACTCTAATTATACCGAAGGATAATTTCTTGGTTGATGCCATAGTTTCTGCTTTTTTGGTTATATAACAGTAAGATTTAACCCATTTTGAAAAAATGGTATTTTAAGAAGGAAAGACATTTTATATACTTTGGGGGCATCTCCAGGAGATCCCATCCTATAGTTGAGCAGAGAATATGCTTTGATTAAGACTGGAATTACCCTTGCAAACTAATCTCAGGGTTCTCTGCATTGGGATTGCTCTTGCACCACTTCCCCAGGGGCCTTAGGAAATAGCTCATTCTATGATTGGAATTTCAAGTCAAAACACATTTATCTGAGCAGAATTTTAATGATTTATCAAAGAGAGGAGGGATTTTCCCAAACACATCTGAACCTACCAAATTACTGATCCCATTAGCTATGTTTTCTCTTAAGCACCTTTCTTTGAACAAAGCAATTACTGCTGAAATCATCAAATGTATTTTTCATAAAAGCTTTTGACTAAGTTTTGTTTGATTAGCAGGAACCCGGTAAAAGTAAATATTGTTTGAGAAGGCACTTTCAGAGCCCTTTCTTTTTCTTCATTGAATTAGCTTTTTAAAAGCGCTATTCTTTGGAGAGTAAGAGCCTTTTTCCAGCTGTCCTATTGTGTAGCTCAAGGTCTTGTTAATACTATTATCTGGCCCTGAGATTACAGGTAATTGTGATAAAACACAAGCTTCAGTTTCTGTAATCTCAGACAGAAATCTGTTTGTGCCCAGACCTTCATATCAGGTGTTTGTTAAATTCAGACTTCTCTCACCTGGGATAGCCCCACTGGCCCCCCATAAACAGAGGTATCTGGCAGGGACACAGCTGCCTTAGGGCCATTGCCTTTTTTTTTTTTTTTAATTGTGGCAGAACACCTCCTGTGGCCAACTTACATACAACATGTGCTGAATAGGAAAATTACATATTTTAAAATAGTCATGTTTGAAACAAGAACACTTTTGAATGTGAAATGTACTAAAGGCCACATGTCTTTGGCTTTGCTTGTCAAATGGAGAGGCTGCCAGAACCACTCAGCTCCATGGTTCTCATGCCCCAAAGTCCTGCAAATTGACACGTAAGTAGACAACACACAAAGAAGCTCAGCCCATGAGAAAGTGAATTTGGGCGCTTGGGCTGGCCTCCTTTCTCTCTATGTGGAGTTTTTTCCAGCTTCACTTCTACTGTCCCATCGTAGTTTCTCAGAAAGGAGAGATTAAATGTGTCTGGAATTTCAGCATGTTAACTGCACAGGCAACATGAGGCTAGCACTCAGGCCACTGTTCAGCCTGTCATATGGAAGGAATTGCCTTTCAGGGGAGATTATAATTGTGTATGTAGCCACACAAATGCACATTCTGCCTGGAGGAAAATGCACAGAAGAGGAGGCCTCATGCTGCCACTCAGGTCTCTTTGTAGAGGGCTGCATAAGAAGCCCTCACATGGTGGAGTCAACTCTTTTGGGCTTAATGAGTCATCTTTTTGTGTGATGCCTACTTCAAAAAAAGAAGAAGAAGAAAAAAAAGAAGAATAAGAATAAGAAGAAGAAGAAGAAGAAGAAATGCACTTTTCCCAAAGCAAGTTGCTTTTATTGGCCCTGCAGCTCTGTTGAAGAGTTTTGTACATTCCTGATGACATCATTTACAATGCTAGTGCACAGACAGTAAACAAAAAATAATTTAGCTTTCGGGCATTTAGACAAACCTTAAATAGTTCAATTTAGAGAAATGATAATAAGCTTTATAAACAGTGCACACATGAGCTTAAACAATAAGCATGACCCCAATCCTTTTTGGAATGTGATGTGCTGAAAGATGGCTATAGAGAAAACTAGAAGCTTGACACTTTTGAATTATGTGCAGTTCAAACCTGAGTCGTGGTCTAGTGTCAATCTGAAGCCGTATGTCTAGTTAGTGGATAAAATGCAGGCTACCTTGTGGGTAAGTCATCAAACTCCTTGAGCCATAGCATTTTACCTATAAGAAAGGAAAAGGTAATATTACCACTTACCTCATAGGAATGTTAGAAGATTGAGAAGATAAACATGTGGGGCTCTTTATAAGGAAGGTATTTTGTAAATCGAAAATATTTTTGTAAATTGCTATTATTATTCTCCTTGATCAAATTTCCCCAACAAATGGAGTTGATAAAACCTACCTCACAAGGGGCTGAGAGGATAAATTAATTAATATGTATCAAGTATCTTAAACTTTTAAGAAGACCTAAAATCATCTTTTTTGATAGGCTCTAAGCCATCAAACCTGATATTTAGATGCATGGTTAACTTACAGAAGTCTTATGTGTGCAATCTTCTGCCTTTTCTTCAAGGGTTGGCATGATACAGAATCGTAAATATGTAGGTAGAAGAAAATAGGTTAGGTCTTCAGGGAGAATGGTCCTGCCGTTTTTCTCGTCAAGGTTATGCCTATGAATAGCCTATGGAGTTTTGCTAATCTTTGCTGCCATGTCTGGACATAGGGACTGTTTTGACCTTTGCTTTTCCAGTAAATATTTGGTTTTGATTTCATATTTCTAAAGGAGAAACACACTTACAAGGAAAAGAAGTGGTTGATTTGTCTCACATTCTGAACTTTTTCTTATCATATTTCCTAGTAGTTAAGGGAAAATAATTACTGTTGAAGGACCTGACATCAAGCTCCCCAAGTGGAAAGTTTTTAAATTTAAACTCAGCCAAGTAATAAAAACAGCTTTGATTGTTAGGTTTAGAAAAGGGACACCAAAAAAGAATTTATATATTTTTTTAAAGATTTCTTTCTTTATTTGAGAGAGAGAGTGAGAGAGAGAGCGTGCACAAGCAAGAGCGGGGTGGGGGGCAGAGGGAGAGAGAAAGCGACTATCCTGAGTGTGGATCCCGATGTGGGGCTTGACCCCATGACCCTGAGATCAGACCTGAGCTGAAACCAAGAGTTAGATGCTTAACCAGCTGTGTCACTTAGGCACCCCAAGAATTTTTATTTTTTAATGACAAAGTTATCATTGACATCTCTTCTTCTGTTGTTGGTATTTTCATAAGATTTGAGACCCACGGTTTCCTAGGATGCCTCAGTTGTGGCCATTTCCAGCCAATGAAAAGGGGAAGGAAGGACTCCAGGGTAAAGACCTCTTATGCAAGTAAGGCAGAAGTTACAAACACACCTTGTGCTCACATTTCATAGGTGAGAAATTAATATAAGCCTCCTGCTAATTGCAAAGGGCCCTGGGAATTGAAGTTCAGCCAGACAATCATGTGCAAAAAGAATAGGAGCACACATTTTGGGGGATGCAAACAATAAACTGGCATACCGTGTTTATAGTGGAGATATCTCTCCCACTGAAAGTGAGGTGTATTGTTGATAGCTAATTACCCTTATTTATAGGTGAAGCATGGATGTACTGGAGAGTGTTTAACTTCTTCTCCCCTATGTCTACCTTTCAAAATCAAAGTACAGAGGTGTTTTATCCCTATCTCTGTTGTCTACTCATTTTTTTCTTTCTTAACTCTGTGTCTCCTGTCATTTCTCTTAGATCACCTCTCTTTCCTTTGTAAACATTTCTAAATAATCAGAATAGTCCCTTTCTACCCTTTAGTGAGCTCATGTAATGTTAGGGTTTTAGTTCTTTATAATTGTGTTGGTTGCTGGGTGTTGATGGTTACTTTGCTGTGAATGGTTTTGTTTTGTTTGGGAGTTAGAGACTCATTGTAGGAACCTAAATGTAGTCTCCAGAGAGCTAGTTTTACAATAAATAAAGATATTGATCTTCCTAAACTTAGAGTAATTGGTAAAAGATTTAGGAGAATGAGGAAAAGGTGGTGCCGCAGTAACTGGAGGTGGAGTGAGTTTCAATATGGAGGGAGTGTTCAGTCATATCAGTTGCTTCAGAGAGGTCAAACAAGATAAGAGCTGCAAAGGAGGTTGTTAGTGGCATTAGGTGAGAAGTTTCATTGGAGTGGTATGGCAGGATGCCAAGATTTTCCTGTATGGAGGAGTAAATAGGAAGGGTGAAGGAGTTGAAACTATAGGTGGGCTCATTTATTTTTCCCCAGAAGTTTGTTTGATTGGTGAAGGAAAAAGTAGAGGGAGTGATAGCAAGAGTAGAGAGAATTTGTTGTTTTTAATTTTTTAGATGAGAGAGACTTGAGTATGAGGGAAAGGGAGGAAAAGGGAGCCATTGTAGAAGGAGAGATGGGGATCCAGGAGAAGGAAAGGATGATTAACTGAATTATGATTATTAACTGAATATGTTTTCAGAAGAGGTAGAAAGGAATTCTGGGGTTAAGGGCAGAGGTGTAAGGTTATTTTGGAGGTGGGAACCAGGGCCACATTATCCATTAGACATTATTGGTATTGTGTCTAATCTATAAACTGTTTTGAGATCTTTGAAAGTATTTGAGTCCTAAAAAAATTTATTGATCTTCAAATGGATAAATATTTAATTATATATTTATAAAACATGATGTTATTACTATAATTAGTATAGACAAACATTTTATTATATTTGAAACCAATTTATAGGTAACATTTTTCTCAATTAGCAGATATTACCAGTTGAGGCAGGGAATGGTCTTGAGACCATTGAGATGGTCTTAAAATGACTCTCCAAAGATTATTCAGCAATTAAAAAAGAGGAAATTCTGTCATTTGCAACAATATGGATGGATTTTGAGGGCATTATGCTAAAATATGGCAGACAGAGAAAGACAAATACCATATGATCTCACTAATATGTGGTATCTAAAAATAAACTAGACTCAGTTTATTTTTAACTGAGGAGGGTGGTGAGTGAAATGATGAAGTTGGGAGAAAAGTACAAACTTCCAGTTACATAGTAAGTACTCCTGGGGCTATAATGCACAACATGGTGACTATAGTTAATAATACTGTATTGTATATCTAAAAGTTGCTGAGAGAGCTTAAAAGTTGTCATCACAAGAAAAAATTGTCATGGGATGCCTGGGTGGCTCAGGGGTTTGCCACTTGCCTTTGGCTCAGGGTATGATCCTGGAGTGCCGGGATTGAGTCCCGCATTGGGCTCCCTGAGGTAAGCCTGCTTCTCCCTCTGCCTATGTATCTGCCTCTCTCTCTCTTTAGGTCTCTCATGAATAAATAAATAAAATCTAAAAAAAAAAAAAAAGAAAAAATTGTCATTATGTGTGGTGATGTGTGTTAACTAGATTTATTGTGGTGATTATTTCATAATATATACAAATGTCGAATGATTATGCTGTACACCTAAAACTAATATGTTATGTGTTACTTATTATCTCAAAAAAAAAGGAAAAAAAAACCTCTGACTCTACAAGGAATAAATATATTTGACCAACAGAGATGAAAAGTAAGGAAGGTGAAGAATTAAGCTTAGAAATACAGCTGAAAGTTGATATTTTTTGCCTCACCACCTCCTCTTTGTCTTTGAAGTCAGATTTTCAGGGTTTTGTTCTTAGAGTTAGAGAAACAGAAGTAAAAGATGTAGGAGAGCAAAGACAGTTTGTATTTTTTGCTGTGGGAAAAAAGAAAGGCACAAATACAAGAAATCTGACAGCATTAAGACATTTGAAGTAAGGACACATAAATTAATCTATTGGGGAAAAAAGAAGCAACAAAGAACATTAACAGGAATAAAGTTGGCTTTGTAAATTGGTGGAAGAAAAAATACAAAAGTATTACAAAGTAATAATTAGATGAAACAAATGAAAAACTATTTTAGGAAAAAACTTAAGGAAACAATATGTTACAAATAATGGGCAAGGAGAGGGCAGATCCGAGGAGTACATATTTTTTAAAATTTAATGTGTTTTTTTATTAGCTACAGAATTTTTTTTTTTTATTTTTTTTTTTTAAATTTTTTTTTTTTTTAATCTTTATTTATTTATGATAGTCACAGAGAGAGAGAGAGAGGCAGAGACATAGGCAGAGGGAGAAGCAGGCTCCATGCACCGGGAGCCCGATGTGGGATTCGATCCCGGGTCTCCAGGATCGCGCCCTGGGCCAAAGGCAGGCGCCAAACCGCTGCGCCACCCAGGGATCCCAGCTACAGAATTTTATTGGTTAAGTATATCTAAAGAGTTTTAACAAAACACAGTACCAAAACTTCTCACCTCTAAGCCCCACTCCTTGGAAGAGACTACTTCGAATTTTTTTCACCATTTCTTTTGCCTTTTTTTTCTGTATATTTTAATTTTAATTTTTAAATTTTTATTATTTTAAAAAATATTTTATTTATTCATGAGAGACTCCCAGAGAGAGAGAGAGAGAGAGGCAGAGACACAGGCAGAGGGAGAAGCAGGTTCCATGCAGGAAGCCCAATGTGGGACTTGATCCCAGGACTCCGGGATCAAACCCGGGGCCAAAGGCAGACGCTCAACTGCTGAGCCATCCAGGCATCCCTTTCCTGTATATTTTTAAATAGCAGGCTTAAGCTGTTCTTGATTTTTCAGTTTTAGATAATGACTTCCTGTGATGGATTCAGTGCTTTTATATCCCCTAAAACTCCCTTTTCTCCTAGCCTTCTAATAAAGTTATGATTTTTTGGTCACGCCAATATTCAGTGTCTATAATGACTATGGAAATGGTGTGTGTGCATATATATATATATAGAGAGAGAGAGAGTGAGAGAGAGAGAATGAGAGAGAAAGATTGGAAGAGTTTGTGGGTTTTTTTGTGTAGCCTTTTTTTCTTTTTCCTGGAGTCAATAATTGCTTTGTCTTTTATTTAGTTGGTTTTCTATAAATTTGTCTCTAATTTATCCCTAAACTCCAACCAAAAGATCAGTCTTCTCCCTGCTTATGTAGACAATCAGGTGTTCTCTACGTTTCAATTTATTTTCTTCAAGAGAACTCTCCTGGGGCACTCATTCACCTAAGTAGCCTCCTACTTCAATCTGGTCTGGTTTCTTTCTAAATCCTCTATCCTTATCATGTATATTACTTGTCTCTTTCAAGTCGTATTCCATATTTCCTGAAGCCTGTGTTTTCCTTTTTCCTTATGTACTCCTTTGGTTAGGTAGCATCCTCCAGTAGCTTTCTGAGAAGGATGCATACAAAATAAGATTTGAGGTATCTTTGCCTATGAAACTGTCTTTATATTACCCTTGCATTTGGTGGATAGTTTGTGTGGGTATAAGATTCTATGTTGGAGATAATTTTTCCTTAGAATTTTCAAAGCATTTCTCCCTTTTTAGCTTTTTATAATGCCATTTTGATTTGTGATATTTCATAAAGATGTCTATTGGTACAGAGCTTTTCTCACTCATTGTCCCTTTTATTTTGTACCCTTGTACCCTTTTATTTTTTTATTTTTTGAGACCCTTTTAATGTGGAAATTCATAGCTTTCAGTTCTAAGAAGTTTTTTTGAATTATGTATTTGATATTTTCTCATGTCTGTCTCTGGAACTGTTGTTCCTCAGGCATTAGACTCATGCTCTAATTTTCCTATTGTTCTCTCTTCTTTTCCATATTCTTTTGGTTGTACCTTCTGTGAATATTTTTGACTTTTCCAATCCTGTTGAATCCTAAAAACATCTACAATTATATTTTACATTTCTTTACTTATTTTTTGTTCTCTGAATTCATGAATAAACATTTTATCTTGTCTTCCTATTAATTGTAGGTTTTTAAATTTTTTGTTTTGTTTTGTTTTGCTTGCATCTATGTCCCCTGCATTTTCCTTTTCTTTCTGAGTTTATTTTTTTATTTGTTATTATTTTTTAAAGATTTATTTATTATTATTATTTTTTAAAAGATTTTATTTATTCATGAGAGATAGAGAGAGAGGCAGAGACACAGACAGAGGGAGAAGCAGGCTCCATGCAGGGAGCCTGATGTGGGACTTGATCCTGGGACTCCAGGATCATGCCCTGGGCCAAAGGCAGATGCTCAACTGCTGAATCACCCAGGCGTCCCTATTATTATTATTTTTAAAATATTTTATTTATTTATTTATTCATGAGAGAGAGAAAGAGAGGCAGAGACACAGGCAGAGGGACAAACAGGCTCCATGCAGGGAGCCCAATGTGAGACTTGATCCCAGGTCTCCAGGATCACACCCTGGGCTGAAGGCAGCGCTAAACTGTTGAGCTCCCCGGGCTGCCCCAAAGATTTATTTATTTGAGAGAGAGAGCATGAGTAGGAGGGGCAGAGGGAAAGGGAGAGAGAATCCCAAGCCAAGCATGGAGCCTGACAGTGGGGCTTGATCCCATGATCCTGAGATCACCACCTGAGGCCAAACCAAGAGTCAGATGCCCAACCGACTACACCACCCAGGTGCCCCTTATTTTTCATGTTTTATCTGGTTTTGTTTTTATGTAAGAAGCTTTCCTTGAGATTTTGGAGCTTTTTGGATTTCAGATTAGGTGGTAAGCAGGGGAGGGTTTTACAGATCAGTATGTAGACTTTAATGTAATCATCCTGTTTTTAGCAGAGGTCCTCTACCTTCAACTGTTCTTGGTGTCTCTAATTCCAAGGTCCTGGTGATTCACTCTCTTAATAGAGAATAAACTAATGTTATATCTGGGTGGAAAAAAGGTAGTAACTTTGTTACACAAGGTTGAGGATAGGATGTAGAAATATAACTGTTTCTTATGTACAGTTTTCATCCAACTATGTTAGTTAGCTTGGGCTGGCACAACACAAGATCACAGGCTACATGACTTAAACAATAGAAATTTATTTTCTTACAGTCTTGGAGGCTGCAAAATCCAAGATCAAGGTCCAACAGGGTTTGGTTTCTAGTGATGACTCTCTGCTGTGTACTTCTTGCTATGTACTACGCAGCATACATGTGTGCAGAGGGGAGCTTTCTCCTGTCTCTTTGTCAAAGAATACTAATCTTGGGCAGCCCCAGTGGCTCAGTGGTTTAGCGCCGCCTGCAGCCCGGGGTGTGATCCTGGAGACCCAGGATCGAGTCCCACGTCGGGCTCCGTGCATGGAGCCTGCTTCTCCCTCTGCCTGTGTCTCTGCCTCTCTCTCTCTGTGTCTCTATGAATAAATAAATTTAAAAAAATCTTAAAAAAAAAAAAAGGATACTAATCTTACTGGATCAGGGTCCCACCCTTCTGATCATTTTTTTTTTTTTACCTTAATTATTTCCTTACTCCAACTACAGCCACACTGGGTTAGAATTTCAACAAATGTGTTTGGGGGATACAGACACTTATTCCATAACACTAACCTTATGTTTTTACCCGTATTTACTGCATACCTTCATAGGTACTTGTACTTACAGTTCCTAAACTTTTCTCGTATTTTTTTTTAAAGATTTTATTTATTTATTCATGAGAGACACACAGAAAGAGGCAGAGACATAGGTAGAGAGGGGCAGGCTCCATACAGGGAGCCTGATGTGGGACTTGATCCCAGGACTCCAGAACCACACCCTGGGCGGAAGGCAGGCACTAAACCGCTGACCCATCCAGGGATCCCCAGTATTTTGTAAGAAGGTAGGCTTTATTGTGGTTTTCTCCTATACTGTATTGTGTTTGTCAGTTTGCTCGTTTGTCTCTTTTGAAACAAAGAACATGGCTCTGAATTTTTTCATTTTCCCAGTACCTTGTATATACTAGATGTTCACAATAATGTTTGAATGAGTGATTAAGTGAATGAAGCATGGGCCTAAATTAAACAGGTCTTATGTTACATTTTTTTTTTTTTATGTTACATTTAAATGAATTAGATGAGGGGCGCCTGGGTGGCTCAGTCAGTTAAGTGTTTGACTCTTGATTTCTGCTGGGGTCATGATCTCTAGGTCCTGCACAGGGCATGATCGAGCCCTGCACAGGGCTTTGTCCTCAGTGGGGAATCTGCTTAAGATTCTCTACCTCTGCTCCTCTTCCTACTTGTGCAGGCTCTCTTTCTCTCTCAAATAAACAAATATTTAAAAAAATGGATTGGACTATTACTAAAACATAAATAACTGATGCTTGTGTAATCCTTTATTGTTTGTAAAGTATATCCAGGTATATTATCTTATTTGTCTTAACTAAACCTATGAAAAAAGAATGATTAGTATTCCTTTTTAATAAATTTGAACATTACAAACAATAAGGTACAATGAAAACATTTAGGAAAAGGACTAAATGGGAAAATTTGGTTAAAAAGATGCATAATTAGTAAATATCATAGGCAAGATGCAAATAAATTTTTGGTAAATAAAAGGCAGAAATTATATTTACTGTATTATGCAATAAAATTAGAGAAAACGAAAGTACAATTTAAAAGCACCTAACCGTGAGGATATTTATCTGTATAAAATTTTTTTTTAAGATTTTATTTATTCATGAGAGACACACAGAGAGAGAGAGAGGCAGAGATATAGGCAGAGAGAGAAGCAGGCTCCACGCAGGGAACCTGACGTGGGACTCGATCCCGGGTCTCCAGGATTGCACCCTGGGCTGAAGGCAGGCACTGAACCTCTGAGCCACCCAGGGATCCCCTGAGTTTTTTTTTTTTTAAGAGGGAGAGGTTGGTGGGTGCAGAGGAAGAGAGAGAATCTTAAGCAGGCCCCACACTTATTGTGGAGCCCAACATGAGGCTTGATCTCACAACCCTGGCTCCACCAACTGAGCCAGCCAGGTGCCTCTAACCACAAGGATATTTAAAAATTAAATTCCTCTACAACTGAGTCAGATAATACATTTGGAATATAACAAGATATTTTTTTAAACCTTAGCACAATTAAAAGCTATAGACATATATAAAGCAATGCTTAGAAGAATTATTGTTGCTATCAAAAAAAAGATAAGTCAACACTTAAAGAATTTAGAAAAGGAACAAAGTAACAAACTGAAGAAAATAAAAATTAGAACTAAATAATAAAAATAGAAATAAGCAAACAAATTTACTGGTGATTTTGAACTTTCAGAAACAAATAATTTATAAGTTACAAGGTTTGTTATTTGTTTTTTAAGATTTTATTTATTTATTCATGAGAGACACACACACACACACACAGAGACAGAGAGAGAGAGAGAGAGAGAGAGAGAGGCAGAGACACAGGCAGAAGGAGAAGCAGGCTCCATGCAGGGATCCTGATGTGGAACTCGATCCCGGGTCTCTAGAATCAGGCCCTGGGTGGAAGGTGGCGCTAAACCGCTGAGCCACCCAAGTTGCCCACAAGGTTTGTTATTAACCAAGAAAAAATAACTATGATCTTTCTGTCAGCTTTATTTTTTTTTAAATATTTTACTTATTTATTTATGAGAGACACACAGAGGCAGAGACACAGGCAGAAGGAGAAGCAGGCTCCATGCAGGAAGCCTGATGTGGGACTACATCCTGGGACTCCAGGATCACTCCCTGAGCCAAAGGCAGGTGCTTAACTGCTGAGCCACTCAGGTATCCCTCTGTCAGCTTTATTAATACATAATTACATACCACAAAAATTACCAGTTTTTAAAAAATATTTATTTATTTGTTTGACAGAGAGAGTGTGCAAGTGCACAAGCAGGGGAAGCAGTAGAGGGAGAGGGAGAAGCAGGCCTCCACTGAGCAGGGAGCCCAATGCGGGGCTTGATCCCAGGACCCTGGGATCATGACCTGAGCTGAAGGCAGGTGCCTAACCAGGCCTCCCAGAAATTTTGTTTAAGCCACCCAGTCTATGATGTTTTTTTATAGTTGCTCAAACTGATTAGGACAGAATTGGTACTGGGGTGCCTGGGTGGCTCAGTTGATTAAGTGTCTGCCTTTGGCTCAGGTCATGATCCTGGTGTCCTGGGATTGAGCCCTCCGTTGGGCTCTCTGCTCAGTGGGGAGCCAGCTTCTCCCTCTCCCTTTGCCTCTCTCTCTCTCTCTCAAATAAATATTTAAAAATCTTTAAAAAAAGAAAAAAAAAAAAAGGAATTGGTGCCAAGGGGTCAGGTGCTGCTATAACAAATACTTAGTAATGTGGAAATGGCTTTAGACCTGGGTAATGGGAATAGGCTGGAAGAGTTTTGAGATGCATGCTAGGGAAAGCCAATATTGCTCTGAAGGAACTTGGGTTTTTGTTGTTGCTTTTCTTTAGATTTTATTTATTTATTTATGAGAGACACAGAGAGGCAGAGACATAGGCAGAGGGAGAAGCAGGCTTCCCATGGAAACCCCAGGATCATGCCTGAGCCGAAAGCAGATACTCAACTGCTAAGCCACCCAGGCATCCCTGTGAAGACACTGTTAAAGGCAGTTCTGTTGAAGATCCAGAAGAGAGACCTGGAGAGAAAGCCCCCATCTTCTTAGAGAATGCATAGTCATGAAGAGAATGTTGGATAGTAAATAGGAAATATTGACAAATATGAATGGTAAAAGGCAATTCTGATAAAGTCTCAGATGAAAATGAGAAATACATTTTGAAAACTAGAGGCAGGGGGATCCTTGTTTAAAGTGGCCAAGAATCGCGGTGCCTGGGTGGCTGTTGGTTAAATGTCTGGCTTTTGATTTCAGCTCAGGTCTTGATTTCAGGGTCATGAGTCCAAGCCCCATACTGGATGTGGGCCCTACTTAAAAAAAAAAAGAAGATATGGTGCACACACACACACACATGCACACAAATACACACACGGAATATTATTCAGCCATAAAAAAGAATGAAATCTTGCCATTTGTGATGACATGGATAGAGCTAGAGAGTATAATGCTAACCAGAATAAGTCAGAAAAAGATAAATACCATATGATTGCACTGATATGTGGAATTTAAGAAACAAAACAAACAAGCAGAGGGAAAAATAAGTGAGAGGGAGAGAGAGAGAAAGAAATCAAGAAACAGATTCTTAATTATAGAGAACAAACAGATTGTACCAGAGAGGAGAGTAGGGGGTTGTGTTAAATAGGTGATGGGATTAAGGAATGCATTTGTCTTGATGAGCACAGAGTGATGTATGGAGTGTTGAATTACCATATTGTACACCTGAAACTAAAATAACACTGTAGTTAACTAAGTGGAATTAAAATAAAAACTTTTAAAAAGCCCTTCAAGTAAAAAATTAAAAAAGAACAGAATTTCCCTAATGACTAATGATGTTGAGCATTTTTTCATGTATTTTTGTTATCTGTGTATGATGATGTATCTATTAAAATCTTTTGCCCTTTTTTGTTAGTAGCTTGTCTTGTTGATATTAACATTTCATTTTATATTCTGAATATGTTTTTTGTTATATATATGATTTCCAGTTATTTTCTCTCAGACTGCCTTGTATTTGTGTCTTTTGAAAGCACATCTTTTTAATTTTGATAAAGTCAGATTTATAATTTTTTTCTTTAATAGCTTTAAGCTTTTTATGCCTATTTGGGCCATTTTTTGCCTAACCAAAGGTCACTAAGATTATTTCCTATGTTGTCTCTTACAAGTTAGTTTTAACTCTTATATTTAGGTCTCTGGCTTTTGAGTTGATTTTTTTTTTTTTATGGTGTGAAGTAAGGGTTCTTCTTTTTGTTTTGTTTTGTTTTGTTTTGCCTATAGATATCTAGTTGTTACAGTACTGCTTATTGAAAAGACTATCTTTTGTCTATTGAATTACCTTGTCTTTGTTGAAAATGAATTGGCCATATTTGTGTGTGTGTATGTATTTCTAGATGCTCTCTTCTATTTCATCACTATATATATTTATCTTTATGCTAATACCACACTGTCTTAGTTACTGTCTTTATCTTTTTTTTTTTTTATGATAGTCACACAGAGAGAGAGAGAGAGAGAGAGAGGCAGAGACACAGGCAGAGGGAGAAGCAGGCTCCATGCACTGGGAGCCCGACGTGGGATTCGATCCCGGGTCTCCAGGATCGCGCCCTGGGCCAAAGGCAGGCGCTAAACCGCTGCGCCACCCAGGGATCCCTCTTTTTTATTTTTTTTTTAAAGATTCTATTTATTTATTCATGAGAGACACACACACACACACAGAGAGAAAGGCAGAGACACAGGCAGAGGGAGAAGCAGGCTCCATGCAGGAAGCCTGATGTGGGAGTCAATCCCCGGACTCCAGGATCACACCCTGGGCTGGGGGCAGGCGCTGAACTGCTGAGCCACCTAGGGATCCCCAATTACTGTCTTTATCACTAGTCTTGAGAAATCAGATAGAAGTCCTCCAGTTTTGCTGTTCTTGTTCAAAATTGTTTTAATGCTTTGATATTTCTTTTTTAAAAAATATTTTATTAATTTATTCATGAGAGACACAGAGAGCAAAGCAGAGACATAGGCAGAGGGAGAAGAAGGCTCCTTGCAGGGAGCCTGATTGGGGACTCGATCCTAGGACCCCAGGATTACAACCTGAGCCAAAGGCAGATGCTCAACCAGTGAGCCACCCAGTTGCCCCTGCTTTGATATTTCTTAATGGCTATGTCAGCTTGGGCAAATTACTTGACCTCTCTATGCTCAGCTTCCCAATTTGTTTTTGTTTTTATTTTTTATAAGCTTCCCAATTTGTAAACTGAATAGTAATAAGACTATTATGAGCTTTCCACACTACCCAGGGAAGGGTCCATACAGCGTTGTTCTGTGTTTCCATTGTAACTTAAAGGGAAATTTTAACAATGTCCGGAGCCCTTGATGTTCTGCAAATGAAGGAGGAGGATGTCCTCAAATTCCTTGCAGCAGGAACCCACTTAGGTGGCACCAACCTTGACTTCCAAATGGAACAGTACATGTATAAAAGGAAAAGTGATGGTATCTGCATCATAAATCTGAAGAGAACCTGGAAGAAGCTTCTGTTGGCAGCTCGTGCCATTGTTGCCATTGAAAACCCAGCTGATGTCAGTGTCATATCCAGGAATACTAGCCAGTGAGCTGTGCTGAAATTTGCTGCTGCTACTGGAGCCACTCCTATTGCTGGCCACTTCATTCCTGGAACCTTCACTAAACCAGATCTAGGCAGCCTTCTGAGAACCAAGGCTTCTGGTGGTTACTGATCCCAGGGCTGACCACCAGCCTCTCACAGAGGCATCTTATGTTAACCTGCCTACAATTGCTCTGTGTAACACAGACTCTCCTCTGTGCTACATGGACACTGCCATCCCTTAGCAATGACAAGGAAGCTCACTCAGTGGGTCTGATGTGGTGGATGCTAGCCCGGGAAGTCCTGTGCATGTGTGGCACCATTTCCCGTGAGCACCCATCGGAAGTCATGCCAGATCTCTACTTCTACAGAGATCCTGAAGAGATTGAAAAGGAAGAACAGGTTGCTGCTGAAAAGGTTGTGACTAAGGAGGAATTTCAGGGTGAATGGATGACTCCAGCTCCTGAGTTCACTATTCAGGAACTACTACTCAGGCTACTCAGCCTGAAGTTGCAGACTGGTCTGAAGGCATGCAGCTGCCCTCTGTGCCTATTTAGCAGTTCCCTACTGAAGACTGGAGCGCTCAGCCAGCCACTGAAGATTGGTCTGCAGCTCCCACTGCTCAGGCCACTGAATGGGTAGGAACAACCACTGAGTGGTCTTAAGCTGCTCTTCCACAGAAAACAGAACAAAACAAAGAGACTATTATGAAGGTTTTTTGTTTTGTTTTGTTTTTGTTTTTGTTTTTAGAGAGAGAGTTGGGGAGGGGGGAGAAGGAGAGGGAGAGAGAGAATCTTAAGCAGACTTCATGCCCAGGCAGAGCCTGATACAGGACTCGATGTCATGACCCTGAGATCATGACCTGAGCCAGAATCAAGAGTTGGAAACTTAACAGACTGAGCCACCCAGGTACCTCAAGACTGTTATGAAGATTAAATGAATAAAACTCATAGCATTGTTCCTGGCACATAGAAAGAGCTCCAAAAATATTAGCTAATATTATTTTTTTATTTCGGTTAAAGGGGCAACAGTGTGTTGATTGATCATAAAACCTGGCAAAAATAATCCTAAAAGAGGAAACTATAAACTATTTAAAGATATGAACAAAAGTGTGAAAGATCCTTAATAGATTTCTAGCACATAATGTGACATATCTACCACAGAAATGCAATATTAGTCTAATTTCTAAAATATTTATTAAATATAATAACTGGATATACCCTTAAGAGCATATTAATAGATACTAAGACTCAAAATAATCTAGCTTTTTGAAGTTTCTAACCTTGATAAACTCCAAAAAAAACCCCTAAAAATAGAGTATTTCTAACCTCTGTTATTTATTTAAAACTATGAGAAAAATTAAGTTCATTTTTCTTGAAAATAAGAACAAAACAAAGATGCCTCCTAGAACCACTGATATTTATTTATTTAGTAAGCTCTATGCCCAATGTGGGACCTGAACTCACGACCCTGAGATCAAGAGTTGCATGCTCTACCGACTGAGCTAACCCGGCACAGCAAACCACTATTACTTTATAGTATTGGATATTAAGACTTGAACATTTTTTTTTAAAGATGAATATAGGACCACAAATTATATATGGTCAAAGTTTTTTCTTACACTTGTGGGAGTGTAAATGGGTATATTTTGGAAAACTGTTTGGCAGTCTGTGCTAAAACTGAACATACTCATACCCTATGACTCAGTCATTTATTCCTAGGCACAGAACCAACTGAAATGCAGACATATGTTTACTAAATACTCATACTAGAATACTCATAGTGACACCATTCATAATAGGCCCAAACTGGAAACTTAAAAAATACTGTCAACAAGGAAATTAATAAATAAATCATAGTATATTCAACAGTGGGCTATTATGCTGCAATGAGAATTAATGAACAACTACAGCTCCCTGTCCCTCTGCCTGCCACTGCACCTGCTTCTGTGCACATGCTCTCTCCCTCAAATAAATAAAATCAGAAAGAAAGAAAAAGAAAGAAAGAAAGAAAGAAAGAAAGAAAGAAAGAAAGAAAGACAGAAAGAAAGAAAGAAAGAAAGAAAGAAAGAAAGAAAGAAAAAAGAGAAAAGATAGGTGCAAAAGACTGCATACTGTGTGATTTTATATATATCTCAAAAATAGATATCAAAGCACATTTTCTTATAATTTGTGACAAACTAAGTTTAGCAAATAATGTGAAAAATTTATTAGTTGACAGTTGGAAGGACCGTGGAGGGAATTCATTTAGATTCACACCTCCTACTTTATGGGGCACAATAAATTCTAGTTGAATTAAAATGTTAAAATACTTTTATATCCAGGAGAAAATAATCAAGTATGCTTACCCCTGAGATAATTTTATGACATAAACCAATAATAGATATTTGAGAGCAGATGGATGTGTAGATAAAATATTTTTTTAAGTTTTCATGGGATAGGGATCCTTGGGTGGCGCAGCGGTTTGGTGCCTGCCTTTGGCCCAGGGCGCGATCCTGGAGACCCGGGATCGAATCCCACGTCAGGCTCCCGGTGCATGGAGCCTGCTTCTCCCTCTGCCTGTGTCTCTGCCTCTCTCTCTTTCTCTGTGTGACTATCATAAATAAATAAAAATTTAAAAAAAAGTTTTCATAGGATAAATAGCAAGGATAAAAGAGGAGTGACAAGATAGGGAAATTACAATGAATATGGTGACTAAAAGTTAATATATGACATGGAAAGGAAATAAATGGTACAAATTTGTGTTATAGTAACTAAGTCCTTCAGGACAAGTGACCAGAGGAAGTTATTTAACAGTTTGTTCACGTGTAAAAGTGAAAAATTAGGGTCAATCTACATACCCATCAATAAGGAAATTGATAGATATCAATTTATTAACCATTAGTAGACATTCCTATGCAGCCATTAAAAAATGAGTTACATTCATTAACAGGGAAAGATATAAGTAAAATTTTAAGTGAAAATATAAGTTATAGAGTACAGTGCGATTACATTTCTGTAAACATGTTATGAACATTTATAAATATATGTACGATCACAGATAGAAAAAGTTCTAGGAGGAAGTATAACAATCTGTTAACAGTGAATACTCTGGGAAATTGAATTAAGAGAGTGCTTACAAGTAAGGATGCCTTACTGTTTATTTCATACCCTTTTGTATTCTATTACAGAAGAATGTGTTGCTTTTATAATTAAAAGTCTGTGTAAGAGAAAAGATAACCGCAATGGCCACAATAGCCAAACTGTGGAAGGAGCCTCGGTGTCCATCGAAAGATGAATGGATAAAGAAGATGTGGTTTATGTATACAATGGAATATTACTCAGCAATTAGAAACGACAAATACCCACCATTTGCTTCAACGTGGATGGAACTGGAGGGTATTATGCTGAGTGAAATAAGTCAATCGGAGAAGGACAAACAGTGTATGTTCTCATTCATTTGGGGAATATGAATAATAGTGAAAGGGAATATAAAGGAAGGGAAAAGAAATGTTGGGAAATATCAGGAAGGGAGACAGAACATAAAGACTCCTAACTCGGGGAAACGAACTAGGGGTGGTGGAAGGGGAGGAGGGCGGGTGTTGGAGGGGAATGGGTGACGGGAAAAAAAAAATAAATAAAAATAAAATAAAATAAGGGAACTATAAAAAAAAAAAAAAAAGAAAGGAAAAAAAAAAACAAAAACAAAACAATAAATAATAATAATAAAAAAATAAAAAAAAAAAAAGAGAAAAGATAACCTAACTAAATATTCAAGTTCACCAATAATTTAAGTTTTGCAAATGACACTGTTGGGTTAATTTAAAATTAAAGCTTTATACTGAGATGTCTGCAAAGAAATTGGTCTCCGTTTCTTGAAGGTAGTACAGTCTTTTTGGAGAGCACTTTGACAGTACATAACAAGAGCTATAAAAATAAGCGTATCTTTTGATGCTAAAGCCCCACTTCTGGGAATATGTCCTAAGGAAGTAACTCAAAAAGAAATTGTTCACATAAACATGTTTATAATCACATTATCTTTAAGAAAAAACTTGAAAGGGGATCCCTGGGTGGCGCAGTGGTTTGGCGCCTGCCTTTGGCCCAGGGCGCGATCCTGGAGACCCGGGATCGAATCCCACATAAGGCTCCCGGTGCATGGAGCCTGCTTCTCCCTCTGCCTGTGTCTCTGCCTCTCTCTCTCTCTCTCTGTGACTATCATAAATAAATAAAAATTAAAAAAAAAAAAAAAGAAAGAAAGAAAAAAAGAAAAAACTTGAAATAAGAATCCCTGGGTGGCTCAGCGGTTTGGCGCCTGCCTTTGGCCCAGGGCACGATCCTGGAGACCCGGGATCAAGTCCCACATTGGGCTCCCGGCATGGAGCCTGCTTCTCCTTCTGCCTGTGTCTCTGCCTCTCTCTCTCTCTCTCTCTCTCTCTCTGTGTTTATCATAAATAAATAAATCTTAAAAAAAAAGAAAAAAAAGAAAAAACTTGAAATAATCTAGAAGCAAACTGAAGTAGATTAAAAATAGAATATTATATCACTAAATAATTCCCAAGAAGACTTTATATATATGTGAAAAAGCGCATGAAATAAAATATTTTGGAAAAATGGAACTCCAATACAAACTGGTGTATACACTAATGAGAAGGGACTACAGAGATATGTAAATCTTTGCTATTTTAAGATAAAGGATTCTGTATTTAACATTTTAAAAAAATATTTTATTTATTTATTCATGTGAGACATAGAGAGGCAGAGACACGGGAAGAGGGAGAAGCAGGCTCCATGCAGGGAGCCCGATGTAGGACTTGATCCCAGGACCCCAGGATCACGTCCTGGGCCGAAGGCAGATGCTCAACCACTGAACCACCCAGGCGCCCTTTAAGTAACATTTTAAAATGCAATAACAGGGGATCCCTGGGTGGCTCAGCAGTTTAGCGCCTGCCTTTGGCCCGTGGTGTGGTCCTGGAGTCCTGGGATCGAGTCCCACATCAGGCTCCCTGCATGGGGCCTGCTTTGCCCTCTGCCTGTGTCTCTGCCTCTCTCTCTGTCTCTCATGAATAAATAAATCTTAAAAAATAAAATAAAATGCAGTAACATATTGGTCTTCTAATTTAAAAAAGGATTAAACTAGATGTCCTAATAAGATTGCTATCAGCTCCATGCTTTTGTAATCTCAAGAAAATGAAATTGAAAGTAAAGTTTTACTTCTTTTCCTTCTCCCTCTAGTACCATTCAGATTCTTATCCTCAGCTTAACATTTCCCTTAAACTAGATCCATTAATGAGAAATGATCCATTTCTAGTGGGTCATTTTGTTTTGGAAAGATAAAGTAAAAATTAGGGAAATAGAAGAGAATGCAGCAATTTCATTCTCCATATCCATTTATATTAAAATTTATACACAAAATGTTTACTTATGCTTAATCAGGCTTTCAGATAGTTCTGGGGAGTAAAGTATCATTCTCTCCCATAATCTAATGAAGACATGAATTTGAAGGTCAAATAACTTGCATAAGGCCCCAAGGAGTCATCTGTAGGACAAGGATTAGGAACTAGTTCTTGGGTCACCTGGGTGGCTCAGTTGTTAAGCATCAGATTCTTGGTTTCATCTCAGGTCATGATCTCATGGGTTATGAGATGGAGCCCCACATCAGGCTCCGTGCTCAGCAGGGAATCTGAAGATTCTTTTCCTCTGCCTCTACCCCTACTCGTGTGCTTGCTCTCTGTCCCTCTCTCTCTCTCTCAACCCTCCCCTAGCCTGTCTAAAATAAATAAATCTGAAAAAAAAATTAAAAAAAACAAACTAGGTCTTGTATAATGAGACCCCCTTGCTTGGGCTGTTGAGCCTGGATGCCTTTGTGGCACGGCAATGCAGGGCTGTGATCAATTCACTGCTTAAGAGCTGGACTGAAGGTCAATTCACTTCTCCTTCATGAGCTTGATTATTTGAGCCATTTAATTTTCTGAAATGAGATTTCTCTTTTTATTTTTCCCCCAGGTTTTTAAAACATTTTATTTAAATTCAGTTAATTAACATATAATGTATTATTGGTTTCAGAGGCAGAGGTCAGTGATTCATCAGTCTTATATAATAACTAGTGCTCATTACATCACTTGCCCTCCTTAGTGTCCATCATCCAGTTACCTCATGAAAAGAGATTTCTGGAAGCAATTGTAGAAGCATCTTAACACTACCACCAGGTGGAACTGAATAGGATCTGACCTATTTTGTCCAAAGAGAAGTGGTCATTTTTTTTTTTAATTTTTTTTTTAATTTATGATAGTCACAGAGAGAGAGAGAGAGAGGCAGAGACACAGGCAGAGGGAGAAGCAGGCTCCATGCACCGGGAGCCCGACGTGGGATTCGATCCCGGGTCTCCAGGATCGCGCCCTGGGCCAAAGGCAAGCGCCAAACCGCTGCGCCACCCAGGGATCCCGAGAAGTGGTCATTAAAGAGAAGTTCTGCTTCCCCTTTGCTACCTCTTCACGCAATGCCCCTCATTTGTTCACTCTTCTCTCTAATGCAAAATACAGGATCTTAGAAGGAAATGGTGCTGTCATCAGTTCTAAAATTGAACAGAATGTTTTCTCAGTAAGCAGAAAAATTAATTTTAAGAAGTCTTTATATAAATTCTGTGAAATACCAATACATTGATTTGTGGTCTGTTTTACCATCATGTTTGTATCACTTATTTTTAAGATAATGGTGATCTTTTAAACTTTCTAAATTTCTCCAAGAATTATCCTAATTCTGTGATTCAGTGGAAAATATTTACACTCATGAGATTAAAGTTCAAATCTTTGCCCTACTATTTATAAGCTGTGTGACCTTGGGCAATTTCCTCATTTGTAAAATGGCGATAATAATCCCAGCCTTATCTGACTCTTGGGCTGGTTGTAAGGCTCAGTGAGATAATGTATGTGAAAATATTTAGTAAATTTTCAGGGGTGTTACAAATGTTATTGTTCAAGTTATGAAAGTCATTAAGACCTTACCTGTTCACAACAATGATAACAAGCACTGAGATAGCATTACATTGCTTCAATTGCTAGAATAGTGTCTGAAACACTCTGCCATTGTATCATGCACTAACCTAGACCCATGAATAGGCCAGTGAACATTCTGATTGGTATGTTAATTTGATCCCTTCATTCATACTTTTGGGAAAACATATAGATACTTTATGTTAATAGTAGGTTTGTCTGGATACAGCAGAAAAAAACTAAAATAACTTGGTTTGAACAAGTTAGAAGATTATTTCTCGGGAATCCCTGGGTGGCTCAGTGGTTTAGCACCTGCCTTTGGCCCAGGGTGTGATCCTGGAGTCCTGGGATCGAGTTCCGCATTGGGCTCCCTTCATGGGGCCTGCTTCTCCCTCTCTGCCTGTGCCTCTACCTCTCTCTCTCTGTGTGTCTATCATGAATAAATAAATAAAATCTAAAAAAAAAAAGATTATTTCTCTTTTTGTGGAAAACAAGTCTGAACATAGGCAGTCTCTGGTTGGTATGGTGTGCTCCAAAGTATAATCAGCAACTCAGGTTTCCATGCTTTTGCTCCAACATCTTAACCAGAGATTCCATCTTTTACCTCACAATCCATGAGGACTGAAGGAGCTCTCTATTATCCTCTAGGGTAAATAAGGGACATCTTTCAGCTGAATCAGTTCCATTTTAGTACTTTCTAGAAGTCCCACACCATACTGGGCTTATATTTTATAGCTTAATCACATGACTAAAGTCTAGCTACAAAGAAAGATAATGAGAAAATATGATATTTATGCCAGTGGCCATGAGCTCAGGTAAAAATTGGAGTATGTTTCTAAAGAGGAAGAGATTGCTGGGGTAGGCAACTAGCAGTCTTTGTCACAGCATTATATAAATATATGGATGTCTTCTGTTATGCACTCCCCTCTCCCTTTCTCCCTGACATATGCATACACACATGTGTACACACATACACACTACTCACATTCACATAGGCACTGCCTATTTAATTTTATTTCCTAGATAAGTTAGTCCACTCCAGTGATCTTGTGCCCAAAAGTTCTTTTCTGGTGCTAATGCATGGTGATTGTACCAACTTTAGAAAATGGTCAATTGAGATCATTAAACAGAAGGATCTTGGTCTTTTTTCAATACAGCCAGTTGGTCAACAGAATAAATTGACTGTGTGTACTCCGCACTATGGTTGATACTGCAAAAGATGTGTAAGGCATATAACATGTACCCTTCTTCCTATATTTGATCATAGTGAATGGGGCCATCATATTCCCAAATTCCCAAGAAAGGAACCCAGAAATCATCCTAAATTTCCTCTCATCTTTTACTTCTCATATCCAATCGATTATCAACTTCTACTGGTTATCCCTCTTTTGTTTTGATCTATCATTCTTGTTGTTACTTTCCTATTTCAGGTCTTTGTTATTTCTGGCCTGGATGTTTGAAGAACTGCTTGATTTATATCTGTGCATTCTCCCTCCACTTCTTTCACAGTACTGTCACAGTATTTTTTTAGAAGTAGTAGTCTTTTACTTTCTTTTTTTGTTGCTGTTTTTGTTTTAGTCTTTTACTTTCTTGCTCGAAATTCAGTGATTTCCCAAAATCTGTGCTCCTTATAGAGTCCTTTAGAATGATGATGCTGTCTAAACTTATCTTTTAGCAATACTGAACTGTTTTTAGCTTTTCAGATCCACTATGCAAATATGAAAAATATCTTCATCCTTTTGCCTGTGCTGATGTGTCTTTATTGAATATCCTCTCTCCACTTGTTCACGTGGCAAATTCTTTCACAGGCTTTCTCAGCATAAGTGTTCCTCTTTTGAAACTCTTTCTCTGAGTCAACAAAACCACTCTTTTCTGTTTACACTTTTTGCGTACCTCCTTTATAACAATTATCATACTATATTATATTGTTAATTTGTATATCTACTTCTCTAATAGATGGTAAGCTTCTCAAGGACAAAGACCATACTTAAGTATTAAATAATTATTAAAAAATAAAAGAATGTCTTCAATTGTGTGGTAATGTAGTTGAGGACACTAACCGATGAAATAACACTGAGTCAGTGTGCAATCAAGTGCTATGTGATAAGTAATAGGAGTTCAGGGGAAAAAAGGAGATACAGGAGATTGGAGGAATTAGGGAAGGAATCAAAGAGAACATTATCACCAGTAGGGATATAGCATAATGATTTGGGCCAAGAAAACTGAAAATTCTAGGGACATATTTTTATGTTCAGCAATGTTTGTATAAAGAAATATTTATAGGGGTGCCTAGCTAGTTTAGTTGGTAGAGCATGCAACTCTTAGTCTCAGGGTTATGAGTTCAGGCCCCACATTGGGCGTGGAGCCGACTTCAAATAAACAAACAAACAAACAAACAAGATCAAAACAAAGTACTCCATTAAATTTTTAAAAAATATAATAAGTATACAAGAAAAGAAAAATGAGAAAGGATAAAACCATATGGGGCACCTGGGTGGCTCAGTCAGTTAAGTGTCAGACTCTTGGTTTCTGCTCGTCTTGATCTCAGGGTCCTGAGATTGAGCCCCATGTGAAGCTCTGTGCTCAGCACAGAGTCTGCTTGTCCTTCTTCCTCCCTCTCAGCCCATCTCCCACTCAAATAAATAAATAAATATGTAAACAAAAGGAAAAAAAAACCCTAGAAAATACAAAGGGGTATATTGGTTTAATTTGGAACCCTCTTATCTATAAATGTTTTTAGTTCCTTTTAACTTTAGCTTTTTTCCATCTCTAAAGAAATTAAAGTCCCATTGTATAAATACTTTATTAGTACTACTGTATCACATAAGCATCTGCATTGTCTCTGGACTATTATTCAGCCATAAAAATGAATGAAATCTTGCCTTTTGAAACAACATGGATGGAGATAATTCTAAGCAAAATAAGTCAGAGAAAGACAAATACCATGTTATTTGATTTATATGTGGAAATTAAGAAACAAAAAAAGCAAAGGGAAAAAGAGTGAGAGAGAGACAAACCAAGAAACGGACTCTTAACTATAGAGAACAAACATGGTTACCAGAGGGGAGGGGGATGGGAGGATGTATTAAATAGGTGATGGGGATTAAGGAGGGCACTTGTGATGGGCACAGGGTGATGAATGGGAATGTTGAATCACCATTTTGTATACCTGAAACTAATGTAGCACTGTACGTTAACTATACTGAAATTGCAGCAAAATTAAACAAAAGAAAAAAATAGAATTTGAATAGGTTTTTCTCAATAGAAGACATACACATGGCTAAAAAACAGATAAAAAAAAGTGCTCAATATTATTAATCACCATAGAAATGCAGATCAAAGCCATGAGATACCACTTCAAACTCACTAAGATGGCTAAAATAAAAAAAATATGGGCAATAACAAGTATTAAGGATGTAGAAAAATTATACCCTCGTATGTGTCTGGTAGGATTATAGAATGATGCAGCCACTTTTGAAAACAATTTGGCAATAAAACATACAGTTACCATATAATTAGCACTTGCACCCTTAAACATATGCCCATGAGAGTGAAAAATAGCTCCACAAAAATCTGTACACAAATATTCACAGTGACATTGTTCTTAATAGCCAACAAGATGAATACAACTGATGGATGGATAAACAAAAGGTGGTAAACTCAGAATGAAATGTATTCAGTAAGAAAAAAAAGAATGAAGTATTGACACAAGCTATAATAGGGAGGAACCTCAAAAACTTGATGCTAAGTGAAAGAAGCCAGTGAGAAAAGCCCATATTGTATGATTTCATTTATAGAAAATGTCCAGACTAGGGAAATCAGTAGAGACAAAAAATAGATGAATAGTTTCTGGGGACTAGGAGAAGAGGGCATGGGAACTGACTGCTAATGGGTACTTGCTTTGGAGGATTGAAGAGATGAAGAAATGAGGTAGTGGGGATGGTTGCACGACTCTTTGAGTATACTAAAAACTTGAATTGTACATGTTAAAAGGGTGGATTTTATGGTAAGTGAATTATATTTCAGTAAAGCTATTATTAAAAGAAAAGAATCCTCTGGGATGTCTGGCTGGCTCAGCCAGTGGGGCATGGGACTCTTGATCTCAGGTCATGAGTTCAAGCCCCATGTTAGGGGTAGATTTTACTAATGGGAAAAAAAAAAAAAAGAAAGAAAAGGATCTGCATTGTCTCAACCTCTAATCTTTTTAACTGTGCACATACACAGTATTAATATATGCTTATATATACATAGTTAATGTGCAATATATATAGTACAAATATGCATATACTCTGACAGGATAACATATTCCAAGGTTCAAAAAATATATATTAAGGCATACATTGAGAGGCATTGTTTCCACCCTGTCTCAATTTCTTCCTCTCCTGTGTTCTGTAGATAACTGCTTTTATTCAACCAGCTCTTTTATTTTATATTTTTTAAAGATTTTATTTTTAAGTAATCTCTACATCCAGTGTGGGGTTTTGAACTCACAAGTCCAAGATCAAGAGTCGCAGGCTCTACTGACTGAGCCAGCCTGGCTCAACCATCTCTTTTAAAATCTATAGGATATGATTATGTTTGTTTCTCCCAAGTTTCCAGTATTGCTGAGCTTTGCCTTTTTTTTTTTTTAACTGAAATTACCTCTTTCTTTACTTTTTCTAAAATACATTCTTTTTCTTCCTTTTATTATAAGGGGATGTAATAATTTGCCTGCTTTGGTTTTCTCCAAATTAAGGTTTCAGCATAATTTAGTAGTCTGATTATCAATACTTAGATTATCTTCTAGCCAATCATTGTGTTAAATATAAGTAACTCTTTATAATAAGTATTATCATGTATCATAGGTCAAAGAAAAGTTTATTTATAATTTTTCCTGAATTATGATTGACACCAGAGACCTGAATAGGTTATCAGTAGGATAAAAGAAGAAGCCTGGATAATATAATTTGATCATTCCATTTGGAAGGTTGGATCCATTCAGGGAGAGTATGAAAATATATTTGAAGATAATTTCGTTTTACCATGACTTATTTTGCTTGCTATGTACAAAGAAAAACTTCAGCAATGTGATTACAGATGGATATATGGAGAACTTCAGAACTGCATATGAGGGACGCCTGAGTGGCTCAGCGGTTGGGCATCTGCCTTTGGCCCAGGGCATGATCCCAGGGTCCTGGGATTGAGTCCCGCTTTGGGATCCTTGCATACAGCCTGCTTCTTCTTCTGCCTCTGTCTGTGTCTCTGCCTCTCTCTGTGTGTCTCTCATGAACAAATAAATAAAAATCTAAAAAAAAAAAAAAAAAAAGCTGCATTTGAGCAAGCCCAGATACTTTCCATCGTTGAATCAGGAGTGAAAAAAATGAGGAAAGACTTCAATTTCATTTTTTTTAAGTTTTATTTATTTAAGTAATCTCTACACCCCATGTGGGGCTCATACTCATGACCCTAAGATCAAGTCACATATTCTTCCAACTGAGCCAGCCAGGTGCCCCAGTGAGTCAGCCAGGCACCCCTTCAATTTTGTTATCTATAAAATGATGGTAGTTAAATGATATGATCTTTAAATCCTTCCACTCCTTAAGCTTGTGCAATTCAGGAGCAGTGGTGAGAATAGTAATGAAGTGATTGACTACTGATTCTAAGTTTAGTACAACCAAGAGGCTGGTAGAACAATCTGTGGGAGGACCTACGAGATTTCAAGTCCTGGTAAAGAGGAATAGTGTGTTCAGTGGAAATGGAGGAGAAAATGGAATTTTGGGGTCAGGGGATTTGATGGGCCATCATTGTGAAAGAAAGCCCACCATGTGCTCCTGGGAAGAAAAATGTGGGTTCTGGGTTTTTGGTTTTCTTTTTTTTTTTTTAACATGTGGGTCATAAATTCTCAGGGGAGCTATAGATAAACCTTAGGAGGTTCTCAAATCCTCTAAATTATGCACAACATATTAAATTATATCCATTTTTCTGTGAGAAAATATTTTCAGCTTTAAATAGATTCTTATCATGACCTAACAAAAAAAGTCATTCACTCTTAAAAATTAATGATAAAGACTCCTGATGATTAAAATGGAGAAAGAGGGATACCTCCGTGGCCTTGCAGTGGGTGAATATGGTCATTGTGATACTTTCAGAGTCCGTTAGGTTTTAGTCACCCGACCTTGAAGAGAGAGAGAAAAATGAATAGAAAGAAACAGAATTTGGGGATCCCTGCATGGCTCAGCGGTTTAGCGCCTGCCTTTGGCCCAGCCGCGATTCTGGAGTCCTGGGATCGAGTCCCATGTCAGGCTCCCAGCATGGAGCCTGCTTCTCCCTCTGCCTGTGTCTCTGCCTCTCTCTCTCTCTCTCTCTCTCTATGTCTATCATGAATAAATAAATACAATCTTAAAAGAAAGAAAGAAGAAAGAAAGAAAGAAAGAAAGAAAGAAAGAAAGAAAGAAAGAAAGAAAGAAAGAAAGAAAGAAATAGAATTTGCCATTGGGCAGTTTTGAGTCTTGGCTTGCCATTATTAGCTGTGTGACCTTAGACAGGTTTATAACCCCTGTTAAGCCTCAGTTTTCTCAGCTATAAAATGAAAATAGTAAGTAGCTACCTTAGATGGTAGTTGTGAGGGTAAAATGAGATAACACAGGTTGAACACATAATATGGTGCTTGACACATAGTGGGTATTTGGTCAACCTCTCCCCTCAGATTTTAGATTTTGTATATCTGGTCCTCAGTAAGTTCATCTTCAGAGAACTACTCAGTGATGCTCATACTCAAGAGATCATATCTTATTAAGAGGTCAGTTTAGAGGTTCTTTCCCATGCAGATTTGCAAGCCGAGTGTGCAAAAAACCCACATTGGACTTGTTGCCTGGCAGCACGTGTCCCTGAGTGGTAGTACATGGCTTGCATTGTAATGTCATCAGTGCAGGGGCCAGCTGGCTGAACATGTACTGCCACATGGGCTAGGGACTCCATTCCTCAACAAAACAGCAGCCAGCACTAGGGTTAACAGAAAATGACAAACCAGGCATGGATGAGGGAGGCGCCAGCAGAGCAGCGGGATGTCCTTTGATTTGCTTCTGTTATTTGCATGTCTTTCTTGTGATGTCTGTGAAATGTTCAGAATGACAAAGTTTTTAAAAGACCTGCTGACTCTGCCTGAAAAATGTGAAAAACCTCCCGTTTAGAGACCTATTATGTCCAGCTAGCCTGCATTTTCTATATCTTTTTCTTCATTTTTTATTAATGCAAACATTTGCATGAAGACAGAACCTTTGTTTCGTAAAGAGTTCATCTGCCCCTGCTGCTTACTGGCCCTGCCATGCAAGAGCACAACAGAACCTTTGTTACGCTTTCAGCAAAGCTGTTTATGAACGGTGGCTTACTGAGGACTGCTTCCTGTGCTGTGTGCTTCCATTTTGTCTAAAAAGAAAATAGTTCTTAGGAGTGAAAAGAATTTGGACTTTCTTTTATTCAAGTCTTGGATGTTGAAATGACAAGTAGCCTCCAAATTTGTGAGGAACTGGTAATTGCATCGAATGCATTTTTTCACTTTACCTTGAACATAATGAGGCCCTTAGTAACAATGGAAGGAGCAAGTGCTTTCTCATTGGATGAGAGGGAGGGGACAGTAAAAAGGCAACAGAAAGAGGGGTTGAGAACCGGACAAAAGTGGCGTCCTGTAAGAACCCTAATATTGTAACAGAATGTGTTTTGGTACTTAGCGTTTCCCACCTGGGAGGCGCAATCCTGAAGTGGTTTGGTTGAATAAAGAATAGCACCACAGTGTATAAATAGTGATACAGTTTATGTATTCAATCAGTAAATATTTGAATGACTGGTATGTGGAAGACACTGAATGGTCCTAAGAGTTAAAGGGGATAAAAGATAAATGAGTCATGGTCACTAGCAGCCTATAAGGAGTTGGAAGTCTAACAAAGAAGATAACACATGTATAACAGAAATCACTGTCTCCAGGTATAAAGTGACATTGGAAATATTTTAAATAGATGGTTAGGGAATTCCGGAAAAGGGAGATTGCTTCTGGGTCAGAGAGAATCAGGAAAAGCTTCGTGAAGAAAGCGGCATTTGACTTGAACCTGGCAGGAAAGGTAGGCTTGGACATTGCAACAGAGCTATGAGTGAGGAGTCAAAAATTATGTTGGTCTGGTAAAATAGATCCCAGAGTATATTTTTATAGGGTAATTTGGTGTTTGACACTATTAATTTAGATGCTATGGTAAATGTTGGCATGAGTTTTCTGTGTAATCTAAATTAGGGCCAGTCTAGGCTATGCTGTTCCATTCATTCACCCCATGACCTTGTGCACTTTGGCCTAGGCCTCTGGAGTATCTATAAATATCTACAATAGCATGTTTACTTTCATAACAAAAATAGACAAAAGGATTATTGGGCATTATTACAACCATATCCCATAAACAGGGTGTAGACACAGTTCTGAGTGGGGATTTGACATGTGAGACTCATGTTTTTTTTTTGTTTTTTTGTTTTTTTTTAGAAGTAACGTTTTTATTTTATTTTATTTTATTTTATTTTATTTTTATTTTTATTTTTTTTTAAATTTTTTTTATTTATTTATGATAGTCACAGAGAGAGAGAGAGGCAGAGACACAGGCAGAGGGAGAAGCAGGCTCCATGCACCGGGAGCCCGACGTGGGATTCGATCCCGGGTCTCCAGGATCGCGCCCTGGGCCAAAGGCAGGCGCCAAACCGCTGCGCCACCCAGGGATCCCCTTTTTTTTTTTTTTAAATTTTATTTATGATAGTCACAGACAGAGAGAGAGGCAGAGACACAGGCAGAGGGAGAAGCAGGCTCCATGCACCGGGAGCCCGATGTGGGATTCGATCCCGGGTCTCCAGGATCGCGCCCTGGGCCAAAGGCAGGCGCCAAACCGCTGCGCCACCCAGGGATCCCGAGACTCATATTTGAAAGAGAATCCCCACCTTCATATAGAAGCAGTATCAAACAGAAGGGAGAAGATCAGGAATTCTAAACCCATGAGTTTTCAGCTACCTTTACCTTCAGATAAATTAGAAATCATTTCTGTATCTTTCTGTTAGACTAAATGAGGTCCTGTTACTGTTATATAAGTTGTTGTGAATGCCAGCTAATTTTTGTGAAATAGTTTGAATGTAAAATGACAAGTAATTGATAAGTTACCTTATTGTATTAATACCGTTAATCCTTATATTCATAGTTAATTGCATATTACTAAATATAATTCCTAATAGTCTGTAAAGGCATGGTTTTCCCCAAAGGCTACAACCTTTTTTTTTTTAAATTTATTTTTATTGGTGTTCAATTTACCAACATACAGAATAACCCCTAGTGCCCATCACCCATTCACTCCCACCCCCCGCCCTCCTCCCCTTCTACCACCCCTAGTTCGTTTCCCAGAGTTAGGAGTCTTTACGTTCTGTCTCCCTTTCTGATATTTCCCACACATTTCTTCTCCCTTCCCTTATATTCCCTTTCACTATTATTTATATTCCCCAAATGAATGAGAACATATAATGTTTGTCTTTCTCCGACTGACTTACTTCACTCAGCCAAAGGCTACAACCTTTGATGACTATATAGCACAATTGATTTTCACAGTGTAACTTAAAAAAATTTTTTTAAAGATTTATTTATTTATTTTTAAAGATTTTATTTATCCATTTGAGAGAGAGAGACAGATAGCAAGAAAGAGCATAGGGAGGCAGAGGGAGAAGCAGGCTCCCCACTGAGCAGGGAGTCCAATGTGGGACTCAATCCCAGAACCCTGGGATTGTGACGTAAGCCAAAGGCAGATGCCCAACCAGCTGAGCCACCCAGCTGCCCCAAGATTCATTTATTTATCTTAGAGAGAGAGAGAGCATGGGTGGGAGGGGTAGAGGCAGAGGAAGAGAGAACCTCAAGCAGATTCTGCCTGAGTGTGGAGCCCAACATGCAGCTTAGTCTTACAACCCTGAAATCACAACCTGAGGTGAAGCTGAGAGTCAGACATTTAACCAACTGTGCCACCCAGGTGCCCCTTGCCTTGTAACTTTAATACTTCCCTGCCTGACATGACATTATGAGTGGCACTTGATTTACTCCATGTTTGTCAGTTTATAGGGTTTTATTTAACCTATGATGCCTTCTGGAAAATAGTTTTATGACTTTATGGAGTTGATTTCATAACAATACTGTTCTACGAGTAACTATTTTTGCAAAGCTACTGTCATGACGGTTATTACTTGCAGTCTTCACATGTCCCATAGATTGTAACTGTGGGAAACTGCCACTTCAGATTTCTTGGATATTCAGGCAGTACATTTTGTTATGGTCAGCTAGCTGAGTACTTTAAGTTTGGATCTCGGTAAAAGCCTCCTTAAAAAATTGTTTTTTCCTGTAGCTTCTGGCACTTGAAATTACAGGACTCCAACCTACTAATTCTGTATTATGAGATTTAGGCTAGAAATATTGAGGCAATAGGATTTAAGTACATGACCTTTACTGACATCCTCAAAATATCAAAAATCACCAGTTTTAGGAAGAAAGGAAAAAGGAAGGATTAATGACTGGCTAGAGACTGTTTGAATGTCAAAGCACTCAGCTTTGCACAGCTGTTAACTTGTACAATACCTCTATTTTTTGAGGGAAGTGGACTTCAGTTTTTCGTCCTCCACTTTACATAAAGATCTTTAGTGACTTCTTGTTTTCTGGTTGTCACAGGTGATGTTAACATACGTGTAATGCTTTGTTTGCCCTCAGTGTGTCTTTTGGTATTTGAGTTTGACTAGCTGAATAGCAGCAATGTGGTGGTTTGGGTGCCCAAATGTATTGTATTAGTTTTGTCTGTTTTATATTTATTAATGTAAGAAATCTTTCCTTAATTTGTAACTTGTCCTTAGAAGATTCCACTTGGGGGCTACCTGGGTGTCTCAGTTGGTTAAGCATTTGCCTTCTGCTCAGGTCATGATCCCAGGGTCCTGGGATTGACCTCTGAGTCAGACTCCCTGCTCATTGGAGAGCCTGCTTCTCTCTCTTCCTCTGTCACCCCCCTGCTTATTCTCTTTCTCTCTCTCTCTCTCTCAAGTAAATAAATAAAATCTTTTTTTTTTTAAAAAAGAAAATTCCACTTGGCATAGCTCGTTAAGGGCTGCAATATAGTGCAGTCCTGACCATAGACCTAGATTCAAATCCTGTCTCTGCTACTCACCAGGCTGTTAACATTTAGGTAAATTATATATCTGAATCTTCCTTTTTTTCATCTATAAAATGGAAATAAAGGAGGCACCCATTTCATAAGTTTGTTGTGAGAATTAAATTAATTAATGCCTATAGAATGGTTAGAAGGCTCTCTTGCAGAGACCTGAATAAATGTTAGCTGTTGCTATTATTATATTTATAGGTTTAACTACCTTTAAGCAAACCCTGTAATGATTAAGAGCTATTAAAAGAGGGAAGCCTCCTGCATTTATATCAAGGATGTTTATTAGGATATTCATATGCAATGTGTGATCCACTTACAATGTTTTCTGGGCACCCAAAGTTAAACTTGACACACAGCTGTTTTATATTTAGAGCTAGTTAATGTCTGAAGGGGCCTGATTTGGAGTTAATGCGTTTATTTTTCTCTACTCTAAGTTTTAAATTTCTTTTTATATTATGCTCACTGTGCTAATTGTGAATTCATGATTTGGTAAGGGACCCAATTATTTAAAGTAAAGATCATACTAGAAAAAATATATAAGATAATAGGTTTATTTACTTGGAGTAGAGAGGGTCTGTCTGAACAATACAAAAGCACAAAAGTTAAAATGTCTATACAATGAAAGATACTATAAACAAATTAAAGTAAAAGTCATAAGGTAGACGTATATATTTGCAACATATATAGAATTAGGAAAAAAAACTATAAATCAAGGAGACGAAAAAGGAACCAGAGAGGAAAATGGCAAAGGGTACTAGCAGATTATTCACAGAAAAAATACAAATAAACATGAAAATATGCTTAACTTTATTTGTACTTAAGAAGACCAAAATTAGGGATCCCTGGGTGGTGCAGTGGTTTGGCGCCTGACTTTGGCCCAGGGCGCGATCCTGGAGACCCGGAATCGAATCCCACGTCGGGCTCCCGGTGCATGGAGCCTGCTTCTCCCTCTGCCTGTGTCTCTGCCTCTCTCTCTCTCTGTGTGACTATCATAAATAAATAAATAAATTAAAAAAAAAAGACCAAAATTAAAACAATGAAAAGCTATTTTATAGCTGTTAAATTGGCAAAATTACAAAGTTTTAGATAGTGAAAGGATAGTGAAAAGATAGTCTAATGGCTAAGAAGAGTGTAAATTGGAATAAATTTTTGTAAAATTTATTGCTTTGTAAAAACAATTGTGTATGTCTAAGTAAACATGAAGATGTAGAGTAAAGGGAACCTTATGAATGCTGGTGGGATTGTAAACTGGAAGAGCCACTATGGAAAACAGTATGGAGGATCTTCAAAAAATTAAAAATAGAACTACTGTATGATGCATTAATTCCACTACTGGGAATATATCCAAAGAAAATGAAAACACTAAGTGGAAAAGATATCTGTACGTTCACTGCAGCATCATTTACAATAGTCAAGACATGAGAACAACCTGAGTGTCCACTGATGAATAAATGGATGAAGTTGTAGTGTGTATATATAATGGAACATTATCCAGCCACAAAAAATTAGGAAATTCTACCATTTGTAACATGGATGGATCTTGAAGGCATTATGCTAAGTGAAAATGTCAGAGAAAGACAGATACTGGGGGTGCCTGGGTGGCTCAGTTGGTGCAGCATCTGCCTTTGGCTCAGGTCACGATCCAAGGGTCCTGGAATTGAGCCTCACCTCAGGCTGTCTGCTCAGTGAGGAGCCTGCTTTAACTCTGCTTGCCACTCTGCTTATTTGTGCTCTCTCTGTCAAATAAATAAAATCTTAGAAAAGGCAGGTACTGTATGATTTCACTTATATATGGAATCTAAAAAACAAACAACAAACAAAACCCCAAACTCATTAAAGAAGAAATCAGACATGTGGTTGCCAGAGGCAGATTAGGGAGAGGGAATTAGAGGAAGGTGGTGGGGAGGCAGGGTAAAGATTTCCAGTTATGAGTACTGGGGAGGTAATGTATAGCATAATGACTGTGGTTACCACTGCTGTATGATACATAGGAAAGTGGTTAAGAGAATAAATCCTAAGAGTTCTCAGCACAAGGAGAAAAACGTTTTTCTTTTCTTCTTTCTCTTCTTTTTATTGTATCTATATGGTGAATGTTAGCCAAACCTATTGTGATAATCCTTTCACAATATATGTAAATCAAACTGTCATGATATATGTCTTCAACTTACACGATGATATTTGTCAATTATTTCTTAATAAAACCAGAAAAAAAACCCATGAAGATATGTGCATCCTGTGCCATGCCAATTCCATAGGAAAACTCTTCTGCATATGCACAGGGAAACATGTATAAGAATGTTCAACACAGGGAAACAGGTATAAGAATGGTAAACACAGGGACGCTGGGTGGCTCAGCGGTTGAGTGTCTGCCTTCAGCCCCAAAGCATGATCCTGGAGTCCCAGGATCGAGTCCCACATCGGGCTCCCTGCATGGAACCTGCTTCTCCCTCTGCCTGTGTCTCCGCCTCTCTCTCTGTATCTCTCATGAATAAATAAAATATTTTTTTTAAAAAAAAAAGGAATGTTCAACATAACAAAGTTTACTATAGTAAAAATATGGAAATAGCTTAAATATTTACTAATAGGGAAATATTTGCTATTGAGAAATACTGCAAGGCTAAGTTGGTTCCATATTGTTTCATAAAAGATCCCCAGACATAACTGAGTAAAAAAAACAAGATTCAGAAAAAAGTATATGTCATTTATTTAAAACAGAACTAAACCAAGCTCACAAATTATGTATTTTTATTTTTTTAAAAGCACGCATACCAAACTGACAACAACTGTTACCAATGGGAACTGGGATTAGTTTTTAACTTTTTCTAAACTGTTGGAATTTTTAAAAATAATTTTTAAAAATAATTTTAAAAAATAATAATTACATGTGTAATTAGAAACAATTTTTTATTTACAATTTAAAGATTATATAAATAATTTTAACTTAGTTACCAATTTAAGCTTCTTTTCTAGTATTTACATAAATAGCCAGCAATTTCTAGATAATACAATATAAAATGGGATGACACATTGGGGTTTTGGATTTTTCTTAATCATGATTTGCTTTTGTTTTTGTTTAGAGAGGTCATAGGTCATAGTGTAAGGACATAGGCTTTGGAGTCAAATCTAAGTTTAAATCCTAGATGAGCCATTTATTAAGATTTTTAGCATGTTCCTTAACCTCTCCGAGCATCAGAAAAGTCTATTACTTACCTCATTGAGTTGTATAAGGATTATATGTACTGATTTTCCTCATTTCCCATGTCCTTTGGTCAGAGGAAATTGGTCTAGTGTGGTCTCAGATCAAAGATGGTCTTCAATGGGTGATAAAATATTTCACCAGAACGTACCATGTTCCTGGATCAGGACATACGAGCAAAGATGGAGGATGTAAATAATTAATTTTAGAGTTCTATTAACTTTTTAAACCAGTAAGCTATCTATTTGTACTTCACAAGACCAAATCAAATCAAACCATGTTAGTGATTTATAAATGATCTTGAACTTGAAACTTCTAAACAATTTACCTGACAAGTTGTTTGGTTAACAGGGTTACTTTTCTTATCTCAGAGAACAGTCTTAATTTAATTCAACATTTGTGCCAGCCAGCATCTGAATCTCAAGAGGCTTCAAAGACTAAAATGTGTCTCAAAAAAAAAAAAAAAAAAAAAAAATGTGTCTCAGAAGGACTTTGGCAAAGGAGGACAAAGCCAGATTTAAAGTTGAATATATGTATATATTGTACTTTTCACTTACACTGCTGTTGCTCTTGTATGTGTCTATTAATATCACATGTAGTAATTCATGTGAATATTTTTCTAGTGAGACTTGTTTATTCTAGTATAGGGACTCTGTATAAAATAATAATAAAAAAATGAGTGGTCTAATTTATGTAGGTGGAAATTCTAGGCCCCTCAAGCAATCATTTCCAAATGGGACCCTTTATTTGATTGCAAAACAAACAAGCTAATACTTTGATGGTATTTATCCTTGGGAAGAGAGTTAAAAAGAAATAGTTCTGGACTTTCCCCATGTAAATTAGAGTCTCCTGAGTAATTAGCAGTTAATATGTGAATGCTTCCTATAAGTTTAAAGCTTATAGCTGAAATGGGCATATGCTTATGTATATTATTGTATGTGTAAGGTTTATATAGCCCAGGAATCCTTGAAGATAATCTGTAAACATCCTTGGTTGGATGAGCACAAGTTTAAATAAATGAATGGGGCTATACTATATTGGTCAGATGGTAGTTTGTTAGTGTTGAAAACCACTGTCTTGTAAGTGTTGCCATGTCTGGAAGTGGTACATAGTAACAACTGTAGTAATAACAACAACAAGAAAAATAATTGCTAATATTTATTGCATACTTACTATGTGCCAACCACTATGCCAAGATTATTACATACATTATTTAATTCTCACTACCAGCTTACGTGGTAGGTACTATTCCCCAATTTTATAGAAAAGGGCAGAGAGATTAGGTAACTTGCTTAAAGTCACACTGTTAATAAGTGCCAGAGCTAGAAATCAAATCCAGGTCAGCCTGACTTCAGAGCCCATACTCTTAACTATTGCAAAAAATTGCTGTGTCATTTTTAATCTGTAGAATCAGTATGTAGCAGTAAAAATATAATCATTAATGTCTTTTCATATATACCAAATATTTTCCAAAGAAGTAGTTTATTATTAGACACATCATTCTTAGCATTATACCCATTTTATAGCAAGAGTGACTGTGGTATAAAGAGATTAAGCGATCAGCAGGAGGCCGTTAAACAGAACCAAGAATTATCTGATCCACATTGCCTTTATTTGAGAGGTTCATATAACGATCATACAGTGTTAATTCTATTTCACTTAGATTTTTCAGTGTAGCATGTTGAAGTTTTAAGTGTTAAGAACGATACTATCTGAGCAAGACATGGACCTTGGGCCTTCATGTGGATTTCAGAAAAATAGAGTTTTATTGGTAGATGTTAGAAAAGTTAATCCTGGGCTTGTTGTAGGAATCACAGCAAAGCAAAAGAGGAAAAGTCAATCTGAAATGTTTTTCCTTTTCCAAGGAGGGCAGCTAAGATGCCCAGATATCTTTGCCCTCCGGGGGTGCAGGTGTGCAATTTTTATTCTTTAATCATTCACATAAATTAAAGCCTATTCCTTTGCATTTAAAAAATAATATAAAACGACACTCTCCGTGTTTTATTGCCAGGCAAGAGCTTTGAACTTCTGTCTCATTGAAGTTTGATAAACTGCAAGGACTTTCCAGGGTTGGGTGGTGCACTTAACCACAGAGGGAACATTGGACTGATAAGAGCTGCAGGTGAAAGAAACCACCAGAGAGTAGCAGTTAGAGAGAGCTCCTCGCACTTGGCTTGTGAGAAATTCTCTGCAGGGAGAAACTTTTCCTTGCCCTTTCTGGCTCTTCTTAGCTGCTTCCCTCCACCCACACATAAAAAGGGCACCAGGGCTTTCTGTTTCCGCATTGTGAATGAGGAATAGGTGGGGTGAATACTTTGTGGTGGAGTGATTCTTTATAAAAAAAACTTTGAAATTTGATGACAAATTCTAACTTCACACAAATGCTGATTGGCATGCACACCTATGCATTTGGGGACAGAATGTGCCCGCACACGCATACCTGTACACACACGTTCACACAGACACAATGGACCACATTTCTCAGATGATTTTACTATCAACATACGTCCCTGCCTTTGTGCTGTATATAAAATAAAGGTCATATTTACGGGAAAACTCACTATACAAAGTGTTAACGATAAGGCAGTGTGGTATTGTGGTAAGAGCATGGGTTCTTGGTTTGAGTCTTGGCTTTTCTTCTCACTAGGTTAGCTGTGTGATCTTGAGCAAGCTACTTTAATTCTATAAATCTTAGTCCTCTCATTTGTAAAGTGGAAAATGATATCTCATATGCAAAATACATATGTATCATAGGATTGTGGCAAATACATAATATAATTCATGTTAAGACAATGAGTACACTCAGTGCACCATGCTCCAAATTGGCATCATTTATTGTTACCATTATTATGTGTAATATTAAACTCTATAAACATCAGATTGGTAGATGAATGTTAAACGGGAATAATCCTTTTTCTTCCTTCCTTCCTTTCTTCCTCCTTTCCCCTGACCTTTTTTGGTGCATTTTCCAGAAAATTTCTCTTTCCCAACCCTAGGAGGACAAAAGTACTTTGATTCTAATTGCTCTGAAAATGTTTCATCCTTAAAGGGCTTTCACATTGACATTTAGTCCCTGAAGTCAGGAAGGGGAAGCATCAGGATTAGCAACTAACGAGAGCTCTTTCACTTCTACCATTAAATCAAAAAACCCAAAACACCCCCATCCTATACTACTAGGCTTAGGTAGATCTAAGTCAAAGAAAGTCCATCTACTCCAAGGAAGGAAGACCAGGAGATAAGTGGGTGGAAAATGGTAGGAGAATACAGAGATGGCAATGTTCTGGTTTTAATGTGACTTTGGCCATTTTTTCCCAATTTATTATTATTTTTTATTTTATTATTTATGAAAGTCACAGAGAGAGAGAGAGAGAGAGAGAGAGGCAGAGGCAGAGACATAGGCAGAGGGAGAAGCAGGCTCCATGCACCGGGAGCCCGACGTGGGATTCGATCCCGGGTCTCCAGGATCGCGCCCTGGGCCAAAGGCAGGCGCTAAACCACTGCGCCACCCAGGGATCCCCATCCCAATTTAATATATATTAAGGTGTAAAACAGTTAATGCCAGAAATTGGCATGTGTTATCTCTCAACTTCTCTCTCAATTGCAGAGTAATAGTTTTGGCCATTTCTTAGAGAAATAGTTCTTCAGTTGGAAGAACTGTTGCTGAAGCACTAATTCTATTTTCACCTCTTTTTGGGGGTAGAGGCTAGAGAATGTTTGCAGTACACTCATAGTTGTTTGATAGTGCACTTTGGGAAGCACTCGTATTGACAGAATAAGTCGCAGAATATAAACATGTCAGTCATCTGAATTTTAGGCCCATGCAAATGTGGTAAAACCTTAGGTTACCATTGTCAAATGAAGACTGCCCTGAGTACAGCGTGGGCAGATAAAGTTATTTGGTTTTTAAGACTGCCAAGGCTTCAGGAATGGTTTTTTGAAGTATCTGGTGTTTTTTTAGGGTGGGAGAGGGGTTTAGGGAGAGGGAGAGGGAGAATCCAAAGCTTGTTCCACGCCCAGCACAAAGCCTGACACAGGGCTCGTTCTCACAACCCTGACACGGGGCTCGATCATGACCTGAGCCAACATCAAGAGTTGGATGCTTAACCAACTGAGCCACTCAGGTGCCCCTTGAAGTGCCTATTTTTTATAAATTTTAGGTAATTCCTCCATATTTTCCTGAGGGACAAAACTATAAAAGAGACAAATGTCCATCTTAGTAACAACTTCGTGGGATTGCTTTTTGACAAGGTATTCATTACTTTGAGGATTTTTTTTTGTTCTCACTGCTCCAGAAGAAAGGTTTTTTTTTTTTTTTTTTTTTTTTAAGATTTTATTTCTTTGAGAGAGTGAGCAAGGGAGAGAGACAAGAGACAGAGAGAGAGAACAAGCTGGGGGATAGGCAGAGGGAGAGAGAGAGGCAAACTCTCCGCTGAGCAGGAACCCAATGCAGGGCTTGATCCCAGGACCCTAGGATCATGACCTGAGCTGAAAGCAGATGCTTAACCAATTGAACCACCCAGGTGCCCCCAGAAGGAAGGGGCTTTTTAAAATTTGTTTATTTTTAATTTTTTTGGATGGTAAGTGGAAATACTGAATTGGAAGTTTCTATGTAAACTGTGGCAGGATACCCTTGTTGTACCTAAAGATAAAATTCAGGGAACAGGAACAAGCATTTGTTGAGCACCTGTTGTAATGGAAGCTCTAACTTAGGTTGTTTACTAAAGTAACCCCCCCCCCCCAGTAGACCTTGAGATAGGCTCTTAAGAATTTATATTATCAAGCAAACCAGGGACTATAGTGCTTTACATGTGTTATATTATTCAATTGTCATAACCCTATGATGTAGAACTACTAATATTATTATTATGAATAGTAATAGTATTATTAAACACATTTTACAGTGAGGAAATAGGCTTGGAGAGTCATTTGCTCAAAGTCACACAGCTAGGAATTGTTAGGGCTGAGAATGGAACTATGGTCTATCTGAACTCCAAAGCCCAAGGTCTAAACCAGTGATTCTTAAACATTCAGGTACATAAGAAGCATCAAGGGTACTTGTTTAAAATTACTGGGCTCCATGAAAAGTACAGTATAGGAAATATAGTCCATAATATTGCAGTAACATTGTATGGTGACAAATGGTGACTATACTTATTGTGGTGAACATTGAATAGTAGGTAGAATTGTCAAAGCACTGATTTGAAACAAATAACAAATATAACTGTATACTGGCGTACAATGTTATATTTAAAAGTTTCTTTAAAAAGCCATTTTTTTTTTTTTTTAAGAATGACTGGGCTCCAGGTAGAAATTTAAGGTCACTAAATCTGAGATATTGTCAGATTACAAATCTGTATTTTAACAGGGTACACTGGGTGATTTAAACCAAGAAGCTGATTGACCATATTTTGAGAAAGAGCTAAATAGTATTTCTTTCCATACCTGATAAAGAAGAAAACAGGTGTAGTTTAAACAACTAAGATTAAGCTACCAAAGACAGAGCCATGAATCAAACCCAAGCCTGTCTTTTTTTTTTAATTAATTTTTTTTTAATTTTTATTTATTTATGATAGTCACAGAGAGAGAGAGAGAGAGAGAGAGGCAGAGACACAGGCAGAGGGAGAAGCAGGCTCCATGCACCAGAGCCCGATGTGGGATTCGATCCTGGGTCTCCAGGATCGCTCCCTGGGCCAAAGGCAGGCGCCAAACCGCTGCGCCACCCAGGGATCCCTGTCTTTTTTTTAAAGATAGATTTATTTATTTATTTATTTAGTCATTCATTCATTCATTCATGAAAGACAGAGAGGCAGGCTCCATGCAGGGAGCCTGATGTGGGACTTGATTCTGGGACTCCAGGATCACGCACTGGGCTGAAGGCAGGTGCTCAACCACTGAGCCACCCAAGCGTCCCTTAGTCTGTCTAATTCTAATACACCCTTTATTACAAACTCATGATTAATTCACACATTTTCCAGTCACAACAAATACAGAAAACATGCTTTCTGGTAAATTGAGCCACACAGATTTCACAGTCCTAAGGCTAATAACTTATAGCACCATTAATGACATTTTCATTAAATTCCCTTTAATTTTTTCAGGGACTTTTTGTATAAGGAATTGGGTTTTCTTTGGAAGCAGATCATCCACACTTCAGGCATGGCACCACTACTCACTGGATTAAGTTTCTGAGACATAGATAAGTGGAAGAGGGTAAAAGAAGGTAGAAAGAAAAGAATTCCCAGGTATATCTAAATGGTGCTAAATGTAGCTAAATGGTGCCAAAACTCCTCATCCTCATTAACGTCACCCTCATCACTGAAATGAAGAGTGAGGGGTTGATAGTAGTACTAATAGCCAATCATATGGTGATAGGTCGTGTTCTACATTGTCTCCTACTCTACCCTTTGAGACCATAGCTCAATTAGGGCCAGCAAGTTTACTCTGCCTGTTCTAGTCCACATCCTAGGGCAGAACCAACATTTTGATTGATCTTCATGGCTTCCTACTGGGACTGGGAAGACTTTTATCTTCTTTGTCTCTCACTTTCTCTTTCTGTCTTGATTTTTTCTTTTCAGCCCAGCGACATGTCCTCACATACATGGAGGATGCAGTGTGTCAGCTGCTAGAGAATAAGGAAGATATTAGCCAATATGGCATTGCCAGGTTCTTCACTGAATAGTAAGTACCTGAGTGTTTTGCCAATAGGGCGAGCCCAGAGGAGGCGCTTGGAAGCAGGCAAGGTACATGAAGAATAGAGCAGAGTATTGCTGATTATGTTGTGGCAGTGAATGCTCAGGTTTGGTAGGTTGGTTGAGGGCTGCCCAAACATGTTTTGGGACATGCCTTTGGTGCAGCTTGTTTTGTCCAGTGATAAGTCTCATGAGTGGCCATGATGATAATAGCTCAAGAACTAATTGATCTGTTAGATTTATTTCTTTAGATTCCTCCTATAATTTTTAACTTCCTCCATTATTCAGAATACTTACTCTGCCTGTAGTCAGTGTTCCTTTAGTCTGTGTGTTTCATAGCTGGCTTTTCTTATGGAAATGCTTAGGATGATTTCCTTCTACAGTTTTCTTTCTACAGGATGCTATGTCAATTGGCTAATGATTTTAGAGTATTACAGAGGCAGAATAGGTTTCACATTGTGTTTTTTTGTAAAGCTTGCTTGGAATGTGTAAAAGTCAAAATAATGACGACTTTTTTTTTTTTTTTTTTTTTTTTAATGACGACTTTTTTAATATCACAGAATTGTTCTTAGGTTGAAAGAGAATCTGTTTTAAACATCTTGGTCTTCATGAAAGGGTTTGCTAAAGAAATACAGAATGTTATTTGTATTTCCAAAATGCCATCACTATTTGTATAGTCATTTGGATTCTCCATTTTTTATGGTTTATTGGGAGCATTCTATGGAAGGAAGAATAGCTTCTAACAGGTTTCTTTAAAAAAATATTTTATTTATTTGAAAGAGAGACAGCATGTAAGAGAGCAGAGGAAGAGGGAGAGACAGACTCCCCTCTGAGCAGGGGCCCAACATGGGGCTCCATCCCAGGACTCTGGACTCATGACCTGAGCCAAAGGCAGACACTTCACCAACTGAGCTACCCAGGTGCCCTATTAGTTTTCTATTTAAGGGGAATCATGAGCTCAGGTCTGTCTTTAAAACATATTTATTTTTTCCTTTCCTCCACAGCTTCCTTGAAGATCAGACAGCTGTTCTAATGGCCTAAACTTGGGTTGCTGTTAGGGGGATTCTTGACTCTCCCTAGCTTTTTTTGTCAAGCTATGAATCTTGCAAATAAAAGCTAGATTTTTATGGATTGGAATTTCAGGTCCCTGGGAAAAACAGGCTCTCCAGTAGTAGAGCCTGTCCCTTTTCCCAGTCCTTTAAAGGAAGATCAGGAAAGGAATCTTACTTGTTCTCATGGTGTGGGCTGAAGCAAATGAGGTGGGCAGGGAATAAAGACCGAGATTGAATAGCCTTGCTTGCTCTTACAGAACTGACAAGCCTAAGGGGTCAAGTTTCTAGGCCATTTAATCTGTACCAGCACTCTTGAGGCTCCTTGCCAAGTGAAATATGATTCTTCTGGGGGCAATACTTCTTCCTGTTTTTTTTTTTTTCATTTTAGTCTGCTTCCTCCACCCTTCATCTCCTTTATAAGTCTTTCCTATCACAGTGGTTCCTTGTGGACAGGTATCATTGCCTCTTCATCTTTGTGTTCTAGTGCCTGGCACAATGTTTTGCACATAATGGGTGTTAAGTGAATGTTTGTTGAATATAAAGCTCTATCTATATTTTAAGTTATTGTACACAATTTACTCTTATTTTTGAAGAAGCTGTATGTTACGTATGTAGCACCTCAAAAGTGAACCCAACTGGTCTAAATAACTGATATTGAACTCTACAGAGCCAATAGTAAATCTTATAACTGTTCCCAAATCCTGTTGAATGCTATTAACTGTAGCTTTTATCCACCAATACACTATTGAAAAAAAATCTTAAGATTTTTTCCATAGTGCTGATAGAAATCTAGTTGCCAAGTGAGCTGTTTCTTATCCTCAGGAAACTAAAAATTACACAATGTCTGTGAGTGGCACATACCTGACACTATTCAGAAACCATATTGGCCCAAGGCAAGTTATTTTGAGAAGTAAACTAGCATCAAATCTCCAGAATCTTAAAACGAACAACAACAAAAGACTCAAAAGGTGTGGATATATGATGAAATTAAAAGTAGTATTTGGTAGACAAGGGGACCTGAGTGGTAGAAGCTCCTGATTTTCTTTGATTATGAATTCTGTTTATCTAGTGAAAATACTTCCTTCTCAGAGGCTTCAGTTTTGTGTTGATTCATAGCAGCATAATGACACTGCCCTAGGAAGAAGAGTTCCTTATTTATAAAAGTTCTGGCCCTATAATCTTGGGCAATTTCTAAAATTTTCTTGGCTTCAGTTACCCAGTTATGACACAGATATAAAGTCTTAAATTCTAATAATAATAACAATGTAACAGTTATACATCATAATGAGCAATTTTCTTTTAAAAAAATATTTTATTTATTCATGAGAGCCACAGAGAGAGGCAAAGACATAGGCAGAGGGAGAAGCAAGCTCGCTGCAAGGAGCCTGATGCAGGACTTGATCCCCGGACCCTGGGATCACTCCCTGAGCCAAAGCAGACTTCTGAGCCACTCAGGCGCCCCATATAATGAGAAGTTTTCAGTTAAACTCATAGTATGTCTTAGCCACTATAATTCTTTGAAGTAGGTAGTGTTATTATCTCTATTTTATAGATGAAGAAACTGAGACTCAGAGAGATTAAAATAGCTTCTTTAGATTCACAGGCTAATAAGTGATAGAATTGGGAATCAAGTCTCCTCTGCAATATTTCAAAGCCACTATTCTCTCTTGGCCATAAGGCTCTATACTGACTAACATCATTGGAGACCTAACCAGATCATATTTTGAGATCTCTTCTAGTTATAATTTCTAAATTCTTTGAAATTTCCTTTATGAACTCTACTCCACAAAGTTTACCACTTAACCTTCTCTGGTGACTTATTAGTTCATTGCCATTTAAATGTTTAATATTGGCCTTTTTAGGGGATACAATTGGAACTATCTCTAAACAATAGGAAACATGATATTTTAGAAAATATGTTAATGGGGGACATGGGTGGCTCAGTTGGTTGTGTTGGACTCTTGGTTTTGGCTTAGGTCATGATCTCAGGGTCGTAGGATCAAGCCCTGCACCAGGCTCTGTGCTTAGGATGGAGTCGGTTTGAGATCCTCTCTTTCCCTCTCTTTCTCCTTCTGCCCCCCCCCTCAATAAATAAATGAAATCTTAAAAATATATATGTTAACAGTATACTTCCATCTCTCAGTTTCAAGTTCATACCTTGGAATTTTCAAACATTTAATGGTGGACAATTTACCTATAAATAGTGACGAAAGTACTCTTTCAAATTGTTTTTGGAAGACTTTCTTGTTGATTTTTTCCTCTGGGTCTGCTTGTCCTCTCATCTGTGCTGTCACTCCTTGGTTGTTGGTGTTTTCCAACAAATCCATAATTGTTCCACTAAATCTGGGTATGCTGCAAAACATGAGTAGCTAAGCTGTACTGTGTGTGTATGTCTGCAAGACTGTGAGCTCTTTAGATCATATTCCTCTGGACACCCTTGAAAGAAGGATACTAAATCCCAGAGGATTTTCTTTTATGTTGCATGCAACCTCTACCTCTGAATGTTGTCTTTCAACCAGTAGAAGGTAAAAGGAATTAATATTTAGAGGTGCCACTCTATGAATAGACCAAGTGTCAGCATGGGGTCAGGACCTCTGAAGAAGTACATCCAAGAAAATGAGGCTAGAGTAGCTGCTGTAACTTAGAAACCACAGCAGAGTGTGACCAGGGTCTTGTGGTAAAGATAAAACGAGAAATGCGGTTTTTTAAGACATTGGAAAATAATGATGAGAGAAAAACAGACTGGAATCTGAGAATCCCTATCAGGATTGGGAATCATTCTTCACAGGCTAAATTGATAGTTACAACACTGTGGCATTAGGAAGCTTGATCTCCACATACTAATATAGAAATGAATGATACTCTGTGGTCTTGGTTGGTGGGCCCAGGAGGGCTCTTTCTTAAGACCAAGTGTCTTGTTTTTGTTTTGTTTTTAAATGATGATTTTGGCTTCTTGGGGCTGCTTTCGTGATGTCTGTTTTGGTTGCAAGTACACAGGTTACCTTCATTGAAAGAGGTTCATTTTAAGGATATGTGAGAATATAAGATAGCACTCACTCATGAATTCATTCAGCAATTAATTTTGAACACTTACTATGTGCCCATGTATAGTAGGCAGTGGAAATAGAGTAGTGAACAAGACAAACACAGTAATTATGCTTAATGGACGTTAGGGTTTAGTGAGGGAGATAGTCAATAAAGAAGTAAACTGATGGTGAAGACAATAGCTAATAGCTAATAAATAACTGCTATGTGCTAGGCACTGTTCTAAGCATATAACATGTATTCTATCATTTAATTCTCACAATACTGGGGCACCTCGGTGACACAGTCAGTTAATCATCTGACTCTTGATTTCGGCTCAGGTCATGATCTCAGGGTTGTGAGATCAAGCCCCATGTCAGGCTCCATGCTGGGCATGGAACCTGCTTGAAGATCCTCTCTCTCCTTCTCCTTCTGCCACCCCCCCCCCCCATGTGTACGTGTTCTTTCTCTCTCAAAAAAATTAAGAAGTAAATAAAATCTTTAATTCTCACAATACCATGAGGTGGGTTTTATATTCTCTTCATTTTATGTATTATGAAATTCAGACACACAAAAGTAACATTACCAAGGTTACACAGCTGATGACCATAACAAAATAAATAACAAGGAAATAACTAAGGTAATGTGATATACAGGATAGTCAGGAAGGCCTCTTGGAAATGGCATTTGAGGGCTTATCTCATGGTATGACTGGTTCATCCCATCAAAGAGCCAATAAGTTATCTCTGTTTACATGATTCACCCTTTTGTCCACCTTTGCTACCTAAGCTTTCTGTATCCAAAAAAGATAATATGATTGATTTTATTTGCTGCTACCGAGAATGGAATAACTTTAATAGGCAGTGATCAGGGAAAGCCACCTACAAGTAGTTGGTTTCCCTATGCATTGTTCATATATAATAAGTGAAAGTAATAAAATAATTAGACATAAAAATTACTTGTGTTATTTAATTATAATATTAATATGAAGATTGAAATCTTCGTTTTTAGAAAAAGAGCATTGATTATTATATCTTGATATAAATATTAATCACCAGAATTCATTTGGGAATTTGCATACTTTTTAAAATACACTCTTGTAGTAAAAGGTACCAGCATCAAATTCCATTTTTTTTGTTTTGATTAGAATACATACATTAAACGTGAACTTCATTAATTCACTCTCGGAGATGAAAAGGAAGTTCCAATGGTGCATATTCCTAAATCACTTAAAATGTAACTCTAATGAAAACAAACTATGATGATAAAATATGTATTATTTCTTCTTTTTTTAAACAGGTGCTCTAAGCCCTATGAAAGATGACCCACTTCTCTCCTAAGTAATCTAGAACAATCAGGGTATAAGCTTTCAGTTCTAAAGTTGGCAGATTTTTTTAGGATTATCCATCATCCAGCCTTTAAGTAATGTTGTTTTGGGTTCTTCTCGTGCCCATGGTAACAGAGGAGCAGTTTTGGAGCAACAAGAAACACATCAGAACAAACCAGGACTTCACTGATTTCCAGGCTGACAGCTTTGAATGAGGGATAGACTTGACACTTCTCTGGGCCATTTCTGCTCTGTGTTTTCCCTACTTATTGTTGTTAAATTGAGCCAAAATGTGCTCTGCTGAAGTAATGGTGACTAATCCTATTATAGACTTCTTCAAAAGGGTAATGCTTCTCTCTGCCCCGCCCCCATCTTTTTTCCATAGTTCACTTCTTAGCTGGAATTGACACATTATAACAGAAAATTACCCATTTCTTATTGTCAGCATCTGGATTCTCACAGACTCAGATAATTGCCAGGAATAGATTTTGCCTTCAGCTAGAACAATCCTATCCTCACTGTTACTGGTCCAAGCACTTCTGTCATTTGTAAAATCTATAGAGGATTCTGGTCTTTTCTCTGTCACTAGGTGTATCCTATAGCAGGGAGACATAGTAGTGAGTTGAGAGTCTTCAAAATCTGTTTTGAAACTTAAAAATCCAGATTCATCAAGGAAAGAAGAAGCTGCTGACTTGCTTAGAATCCATCTCTCCTCTTCAGTCTCTTCATGTTTTGATTACAGGAAACCATCCAGCAGCACTTGACCTGGTAACTGAGGAAGCCATTTCACAGCCCACTGGTCCCCTGACTCATTTAGAAGTCGGAGTCAGAGGTTGTGGAAGTAATAATTAGGCCCAGATTCTCCCTGTCAGGAGAGACCTCACTTCCCCACCCCTCCTTTCTACAAGTTAAGAGAAACTTAGCTGTTGTGAAACCATTCAATAAGAGGAAATGAAGGAACTCCATCCTTGGCTGAAGTATTCTCAAGAACCAGTAATATTATTTCTGTTTTCATGGATGCTGCTTTTTCAACTAGCTAGTATAAAACTTAGGTATAATTTTTTATGTGAAAATATTTCCCTTAGAGAAATTGCTTGATTTATTTTAATTTATAAATAATATAAAGCATCTTTACTTGGTGCTGATATTTCTTCTCATTCCACTGCTCTGATAATTCTGAGTACCCCTCTAGCAATCTGGTAAACACACACAAATCTGAATGAACAGATCAGTAGTGCTATTAAAAATGTGAAGTAGGTCATCAGAAGTTAAGAAATTTTACCTCATCAAGGATGGAACAGTTTAAATTCATCAATGTTTTTAATTTCTTCCATAATTTGCTCAGAACTCTAGAAGATCTGTGGTGCTGGCAGCCCAAGCCTGGCACAAGGGCAGGAAAGAATGACACATTCTGGCACCTTTAACCAGAATGTCTTTAATGAACTGGGATGGGGGTGGAGGGGAAAGAGGGAAAGGAGGAGGGACAGTTAGGATTTTGGCAGCCACACAAAGATTCTTCTTCCCTGAGAAAAGTGAAATGAAAGTCAAATGAAGCTTCTTTCTGTTGTTATGATTTGCTAAGATGTTTGTCTGTCTCTCAGCTTCCAGCCCCATGGCAGGTGCATCTTTACAGTCAATGACTTCCCCACAAAACAAATTGTTTCTCAGGATCCCTCAAGAGGGGTCACGTCCAACCAATTTCCTGTCTGAGGCCATAGCTGTGATTCCTTTCTTCAACTATCAGATGCAATTCTGACCAGCACAGTGGAAACTATCTTACTAGAAAATGTCATGAGCATGTAAATTTATTTTAGGATACGTTGGCCCAGGATTGCTGAGTTCTGGGGCTGCCATAGTCAGTAATGCTGTTTCCAAGGTGGCCATAGAGCAGCCTCGAATCCATCCCTTTGTCAGTAAATAACATCAACTACAAGTACCTTTGTTAATGTCCTTATACTTTCCAGATCAAGATCATTGCTAGGGATGATAATACCTATCTCATAGGGTTGTTGTATAAATGAGGTAAAATGACATGTATAAAATGCCTGGCTACATAGAATTCTTTCTCATTCCCCTTTAGTTCCAGGTTTCTGATATTTTTGCTTCTCTCCTACTTTGTGAATCTCTTGGAAAGTGTTAGTTTCTTGGAAAGTGACAGTTTTGCTCTTCTTTCTCTTTAAATGGTATTAGAGCTAAAGATTTTGAGGACTTTTTAGTCTCTCTTGTTTTCTGTAACATATTTTGCTTACTCTGCATTTTGTGTACTTTTTTGGAGATTAAGAACATTTGATGATTTCCTGCATGACTATTAGCCATTTAGTGTTAGCCACTTGACTCATCATTTAGTTCATTTAGAGAACAGCCTAAGAAAGCTTTTTTGTCTTTCCTTCTCCCACCAATTAGCCATTTCCTTACTTCCTGGCTCTACACTCTTTTTTCTGCCTGCCAGGATTAAAAAAATTCAAGGTGTAATGGGAGACCTGAGCAGGTCAAGTCTACCCAACTTGTATTGTTCCTTCTCTTAGCTAGCAGTACAGCGATGTGCTCAGGGTAATGAAAAGCAGACATTCTCTGCTGAGGTCATTGCTCCTCACACTGGCAGCCTGCTGCAGGAAGCTGTTTATCTGTGCTTGCTGAGCCAAGCTCCAGCCTCCCAACAGTTGGAATGTATTGAGAAACCACAGAGCCCAAAGAGACAGTGTTACACAGGCAGTTCCAGGCAGGGAGAGTATATTTACACCACACAGGCTGCAGTTTACATGTGTGGGGATAATTGTTCATCTGCACACTCTCAAACTTCACCTTCTATGCAATATATATGCCCTCTCAAGGGGGTTTAGCCAAGAGAATTGTACTGCAATGTCCAAAATGCCCTGAACACCTACTAACTTGACATAAGGAAAAAGATATATTATAGAAAATTTGATGTAAAAACCACCTTTTGGGGCACCTGGCTCAGTTAATTAAATGTCAGACTCATGATTTCACCTTAGGTCATGATCTCAGGGTCCTGGGATCGAGCCCCGCATCAGGCTCCGTGCTCAGAGTGGAGTCTCCTTGGGATTCTCTCTCTCTCTCCCTCCTCTGCCCCTCTCCACCTCTTTCTCCCACTACCCCTTTTGAATAAAAAAATAAGTAAAATCTATTTTAAAAAACTCTACCTTTTTAAGGTAGCTTTTTTTCTTAGTCAAATTTGATGTTTAAAATCTTAAACCGGGATCCCTGGGTGGCACAGCGGTTTGGCGCCTGCCTTTGGCCCAGGGCGCGATCCTGGAGACCTGGGATCGAATCCCACGTCGGGCTCCCGGTGCATGGAGCCTGCTTCTCCCTCTGCCTGTGTCTCTGCCTCTCTCTCTATCTCTCTGTGACTATCATAAATAAATAAAAATTAAAAAAAAAAATCTTAAACCATACAGGCCTGCTCTCTAAGGCATCCCAAAATATTGTTCTTTGCACGGTTTTCCCGACTACATATTTTTCTTATCTCTTTACCAAAATATCAAGTATCCTTATAGAGTTTCAAATGTGACTCTAAGATATGGTCCCTTGCCTATAAGGGGATGTAGTCTGGTTGAGGAGATAATGCTTATTACAAACAGAGAATAATTGTTAATTATTTGTTAATAATTCAAGACCTTATGTAATGGCATTAAGTTGTGCTCTCAGATAAGGAGAAATAATGGGTGCTAGAGAAGTTAAATAAGGCATCATAGAGGAATGTGTCTTGACTTGTGTGATGGTTAATTTTATGTGTAATCTTGACCAGGTGAGGCTATGCCCAGATATCTGGTAAAACATTATTTCTGAGTATGTCTGTGAGGGTGTTTTCAGGAGAGATTAGCATTTGAATTGATAGGCTTTAAAGAAGATCCACCTTCACTAATGTGGGTAGTAGGCATCATCCAATTCCTTGAGGACCTGACTAAAACAAAAAGGTGGAAGAAGAGTGAATTTAGTGTTTTTGTTTTTATTTTTGTTTTTTTGCTTTTGCTGGGACGTTTATTATCTCTCACCCTCAGACATCACAGCCTTTGAATTTGGACTAGAACTTACATCATTTGGCCCTCTGATTCTTGGGCCTTCGGACTCAGACTAGGACTTATACCAATGACTCCCTTGATTCTTAGGCTTCCAGACTTGGATTGAATTATATGCTACCAACTATCCTCATTCTCCACATTGCAAATGGCAGATCATGGGACTTCTTGATGTCCATAATCACATGAGCCAATTCCATAATCACATAAGCTAAATCTCTTCTTGTATATACAGTTTGCCTTTGAACAACACATGGTTGGGGACATCAATCCCCAACACCGTCAAAAATCCAAGTATAACTTTCGGCTTCTCCAAAAACTAAACTGCTAATAGCCTACTGTTGACTGAAAGCCTACACAGTTGATAACATAAACAGATGATTAACATGTATCTTGTATATTATATGTATTATATTCTTATACTAAAGTAAGCCTGCGAAAAGAAAATGTTTCAAGAAAATCATAAGGAAGAGAAAATACATTCATAGAACTGTACTGTAAAAAGTCTGTACATGTATAAGTAGCCTTGCATAGTTCATACCTGTGTTGTTCAAGGGTCAACTGTATGTACATATTTACTAGTGACTCTGTTTTACTGGAGAATACTGACTAATACAACCTAGAAAGGTGAATAGAATTTGGATAAGCAAACAAAAAAGAAATATTTTTATGTGACACAAAAGTATTGTAGCATAGTGATTAACAACACAGACTTTGGAGTCAAATCTGTTTGAGAGCTGCCACTTACTAAATGTGATCTTAGGCAGGTTGCTTAGCCTCATCTTATAAAATAGGGAGACTTATATATAAAATGTAAAATTCCATGTTACATGATTGTTGGGGGGATAATGAATGTAAAGTACTTGATATTTTATTTAAGATATACTAAGTGATAGCTACTGCTACTGTTGTTTGTACAATTTACTGAATGCCTTTGTGTTAGTGTTCTAGACACTGGAGGATACAGCGGTAAAAAACAGACAAATCACAACTTTTGTGGAGCTTCTGTTCTGATCCTAGCTTTCATTCTGAAACTATATTTACCTTTATTTCCTCTTGTAATAATTTCAGACTTACAGAAAAGGTATAAAAATAGCATAGGGGTGCCTGGGTAGCTTAGTTATTTAAGCGTCTGACTCTTGACCTCAGCTCCGGTCTTGATTTTGGGGTTGTGAGTTCAAGCCCTGCATTGGGCTCCTTGCTCCGTGTGAGCCTACTTAAAAAACAATAACAACAACAACAAAAACACATAGAGTCTCCATATGCCTTTCACCCAACTTCCACTGATGTTAGTATCTTCTGTAACCTAATAAAATTATGAAAATTAGTTCATTGAAAGCTATTAACTATCTATAGACATTATTAGAATTTTTACTTTCATTTTTCAAAGGTAGTTTTTTCTGGCATAAATTCTAGGTTGGCAATTGTTGTCTTTTAGTGCTTTGAAGATGGTATTCGATTTCCTTCTGGTTTCCACTGTTTCTGTCAAGAAGTCAGCTACCAGTCATTCTTATACCTTTGGAAAATAATCTGTCCTTTATCTATGGCTACTTTTTGGATGTTTCTCCTTGGTCTTTGGTTTTTGGTAGTATTACTATAATGTGCCTAGTTTTCCTTTTCTTTATATTTAAACCACTTAGTGTGCTTAGTGTTTCTCAAACCTATAATTTGATGTCTTTTATCAGTTTTGGAAAGTTCTCAATTTTTAGCTTTTCAGATTTGCTTCTGTTCCATTGTCTTTACTCATTTTGGGATTCCAGTTACACAAACTAGACATTTTTATGGTATCCTCTCTTATGTACTTTTCTGCATTTTTCATCATTTTGTCTTATATGCTTTCTTTTAAAAATATTTTTTTCTGACCTGTTTTGGAGTGCATTAATTCTCTTTTCACTATTGTGTGACTTGTTGTTAAGCCCAGGTAATGAGTTCTTAATTCCAATTATTGTTTTATTTTTCTTTTTGTGTTTTTTGTATCTTACCATGACACTATTAGCCTGTCTGTTTTAAATACAAAGGAGAGAAAAAAAGAAATTGCAAGCTGGGGAAACATGAATGTTGAAAGTGAGTTTGAAAAACCTGAAGATTTGTTTACTAGTGTTTCTCATACTTCTCTTAGTCTTGCTTCCCATAGGGCATCTTCATTTTCTTTTTTATTTCCAGTAGCAAAGAAGATTTTAATTAACTTTACTTTCTGTGGCTTGCCTCTATAGTTTATTGTGAAATTTTTATATAGTCTAAATATCCCTTTTTGGTTTGTTTCTTAAGGGCTTTTTTTTTTTTTTAGAGTAGTTTTAGGTTGACATTAAAATTGAGAGTAAGGTAGAGATTTCCTATGTATCCCCTGCTGCCAAAATGAAAAGGCAACACTTATTTTTATGTTTATTATCATTATCAACATCCCTTATATTTGGTACATTTGGTTACAATTGATGAAGCTATGTTGACACATCATCATCACCCAAAGTTCACAGTTTAGTATTCACTTGGTATTATATATTTTATGGATTTGGACAGATGTATAATGACATATAACCATCATTATGGTATCATATGGAGTATTTTCACTGCTCTAAAAATTATCTGTGTTCTTCCTGGTTATCCCTTCTTTCCACCCAATTTCCAGCAACCACTGATATTTTTACTGACTTCATAGTTTTGCCTTCTCCAGATGTTATGTAGTTGGAATTATACTGCATGTAGCCTTTTTCAGTTATTGTACTTTTTAGAAAGATTTATTTATTTATTTTAGAGAAAGAGCATGCATGCACAAGCAGGAGAGGGGGAAGGAGAGAGAGAGATAACCTCAAGCAGACTCCATACTGAGCATGGAGTCCAACACAGGGCTTGATCTCATGACCCTAAAATCAGAACCCACGCTGAAACCAAAAGTCAGACACTTAACCAACTGTGCCACCCAGACACCTCATCTAATTATTGTAATTTTTAAAAATATTTTATTTGTAAATAATCTCTCCACCCAATGGGGGGCTCAAACTCACAACTCTGATATCAAGAGTTGCATGCTCTACTGATTGAGCTAGCCTGGTGCCCTGCAATTTTTGTACTTTTTTAGTTTAAGAATTATCATTCAGGTTTTTTAATGGTTTTTTTACTAATTCTTATTCTTTTATGGTTTCTTTACTAATTTCTTCATTTTCTTCAAATTCTTTACTAATTTCTTCATTTTCTTGAGCATGGTAAAATATGGTTATAAAAGTCCATAGTTCAAAATCTAGATTCCTTGTGGGTCTGTGTCTATTATCTTTTCTGTCTCTTGGCTCTTTATTCCATTGTCTTAAATTGTAGTATACTTTTTCCTTTAGTTGAGTGTTATACATTGTATGTGAAAAATTATAGAGATAATGTAAAGCCTAGAATGCTATAATCTTTCTTTAGAGAGGATTTACATTTGCTTCTGGCAGATGGCCTGAGCACTGGCAATCCTGGATTACCTCAATCCACTCAGGGGTTGAAATCATTTGAAGCTAGGCATAAGTATCAGGGAGGGCTGATCTATTTCCAGATATAGCCTTTCAGGGTGTCAACTAGACCCTTAGGGATATACCACAGTCCCTCTATCCAGCCCGGGTGGGTCCTAGCTCTAGTTTTTAGACCACCAAGCCTCAAGAGTCCTTTGAAAATTCAGGAACTTAACATTAATTCAAAACTATTACCTGTTCAGTCTACCCGTTATCTCTTTCAGGACTGGCATAAGCTCCTGACACTGTGAAATAATATCTTCTTTTTAATATCTTATTTTTAAAATGATGAGTATAGATGATAGTGTGAAATATTTGTGACAACTTTAACATGATATGAAAATATTTGAGGTTTCTAACTGACAAAATCACACATACTACTAATTCTGTGATGTTTATATTCTTAACTAAAGGAAATGTAAATTCCAGTTAATGGTTTATAAAACTAAAGATGTAATTTTTTTTCCTATCCAAGTCTGTGGATCCCTTGAATTCAATTTATGGACTCTTACATTTAGAATTCCTGTTTATGGGGAAAAGTGGCACCAAATGCTAGGCTTTATTCTCTAGGTTTTATTCTCCTTTCATAACTTGGCCTTGTCATTCCTCATTTGCCTCAGTGTTTCTCTGATACTTCAACCAGATGCTTTTAATAATTCATCCAGTTTTTCTCAGCCAGAAAGTTTAGTCTAAATTACCTACTCTACCTTTATTGTAAGAGGAAGTATTTTGGAACTTTTGTTCTAGAGGAATGTAATTAGATTAGCAGAAGTAGAAAATATACACAGGAAGAGGCTATAAAGGAGTCTAACTGGACTTGTGGAGGACTAGTACATGTTGAATAGCAACAAACAGGAAATGTGTAATTAGGATAGGGCCAGTTTGTGGAAGGCCCAATTATGTTGAAATAAGAAAAAAGACAAAATAAAAGATAGCACTTTGTAAAGGCTAAGAAATAAACTCATTGCCTGGTCTTCCTTTAATTTTTAAAATGGCCCTGTGGCGCAGCGGTTTAGCTCCGCCTGCGGCCTGGGGTGTGTTCCTGCAGGTCCCATGTCAGGCTCCCTGCATGGAGCCTGCTTCTCCCTCTGCCTGTGTCTCTGCCTCTCTCTCTCTCTCTCTGTGTCTCTATGAATAAATAAAATAAATAAATAAAATAAAATAAATAAAATAAAATAAAATAAAATAAAATGTGTTAACTATTTAGTAAATACCTTCTATGTGACAATCTCTGTGCCAGACATGATCCTCTGTCATTCTCACAGAAGGCAAGAATAATGGCAGTTTCATACCAGAAAAATACAGTTATTCTACAGTGTGGACCTACTATATGTTGGATACCATGCTAGTGAAGGATAAAAGATGAGTAAGCTAGTTGAACTCAAGGAACTTATGAACTCAAGGGGAAAATCGGACATAAGCATAACTATTAGGATGCTATTAAATACACGCCAAGTAAAATTTCAGGCAACGTGTTTTGGGATAAGTGAAAGGAGATATTTATTCTATGAATTTTAAGGAAAGCTTCATGGAAGAAATAGCACTTTAAGTGGTCCTTAGAAGATGAAGAATAGAGAATGGGAACTGAGTATGTAGGGCATTGCTAGCCGAGGGAACAGCATGAGCAAGGGCACAGAGGCTTTCTGTTTTCAGAGAATGACAAAAGGTCTATGGTCTATGCTTTAGTCCATTCGAGCTGCTGTAACAAACTATCATGGACTAGATGATAACAGAAATAAATAACAGAAATTTATTTCTCATAGTTTTGGAGGCTGGAAGTCCAAGATCAAGGCTCTGGCAGATTCCTTGTTTGTTGAGAGCCTACTTCCTGATTCACAGATGGCCTCCCTTTCGCTGCATACTCACATAGCAGAAGGGCCAAGGGACCTCTTCTGGGCTTCTTTCATAATGGCAAGAATCCCATTCATGAGGGCTCCAACCTTATGACCTAATCACCTCCCAAAGGCTCCACCTCCAAATACCATCACATTTGGGGATTAAGTTTCAATATATGACTCGAAAGAGACACAAACGTTCAGTCTATAGCAATGAGGTAATAGAGTTCAGGACGATATGTAAGTGAGAGGTTACAAAGAGAGTTTGTCATGGAAATTTTCTACTCTGTACACTTGGTATGGTATTGGTGCCATTGACTAAGATCATTCAATTCAGGAAATGTTTCTTACATACCCTATATGCCTAGATTTATGACAGGTGCTGGGGAAACTGATTAATAAAGCATGATCTCTATCTTGAGTATACTTAGAGTCGAGTAAGTCAATAATTAAATAACTTGCGATTTGAGCTAACTAGAGGTTTAAGGTGATAAGAATGTCCAGAGGACATTATAAGCTTGAGGGGTCAGGAAGGGTGTCACAGAACAGGTGGTCCTCTAAGTTGAATATTCTTTATCTAACTTATTTATTTATTTAAATTGAAGTTATATATCCATACAGTTTAAAGAGTAAAATAGTTCTATAAGAATTGTTAATAAAAAAAAAAAAAAAAAGAAAAGAAAAGAAAAAGGTGAGACACCTGGGTGGCTCAGCGGTTGAGTGCCTGCCTTTGGCTCAGGGCATGATCCCGGAGTCCTGGGATCAAGTCCCACATCAGGCTTCCTGCATGGAGCCTGCTTCTCCCTCTACCTATGTCTCTGCCTCTCTTTCTCTCTCTTGTTCTGTGTCTCTCATGAATACATAAAATCTTTTTGAAAAAAAGAAAAAGGCATTACCTCAACTCTCAGCTTAGTTTCCCATTCCTCAGAGATAACCACTTTCAACTTCTTAGAGTGATTTGTTTGGCATTTATTACTGTATCTCTAAATTACTTGCTTATGTTACTACTTCATTTTTTTAAAAAAATTCAGGCATTATCTATTGACTTCCCACTGTGTGAAATGTAAATCTGTTTCTCTTTAACATCCTTTACCACACATTTGTGACTTTATTTACTCCCCAACCTCTCTCTCTCTTCTCTCTCTCTCTGTCTCTCTGTCTCTCTGTCTCTCTGTCTCTCTCTCTCTCTCTCTCTCTCTCTATATATATATATATATATATCAAGATTTTGGTTATATCAGTAATTATTATTTATATTTTATAATTATATAAATGTTATTGACACTTGAGCTGAGTTGCACAATCTTCTCACCCCTGAGACTGACATCCCCCCTTTTTTTTTATTTTTTTATTGGAGTTCGATTTGCCAACATATAACATAAACCCAGTGCTCATTGCGTCAAGTGCCCTGCTCAGTGCCCAGTCACCTAATCACCCCATCTCCCTACCCACGTCCCTTTCCACCACCCCTTGTTCGTTTCCCAGAGTTAGGAGTCTCTCATGTCTTGTTTGGTTAATTTTTATAAACTTATCACCAATTTATCTCCAAACTCTACCCAACTGAATAAATTGCCTTTCAGTACTTGCTATTTATTTTCCATTTGCCCCTGTAGATCCACTCTCCACATTACCCTGGAGGGCTGATCTGTACAGACTTTAATCCATGGACTCCTTTGCTCTATGATTACCCATTTGGGTTAAAGCAAGAGATTGAAGGGCAGGAGGAGACAGGGTGAGTTTGGGGTATCTATTCTCTCCCTACCAGTTTGCTGTGGGTTGGAGGTTGGCTCTGTTCCTCTACTGAAGGTCACAGCTTATGTTAGATGGTCCCTGCTCTTCCTAGATTTAAGAAGCCACTCCCTCCAGGTGTCTCTTCAGGCCTGGAGTCATAACACAATTAAACTGTTGCTAGCTATGGGATAATTCACTTTCTCTTAACCCTTTCCACACTTTTGTGAATATTCTCTTTTTACAACTTTCCTCAGCTACCCTTCTTAAATGTATTATTTGTTAACTGCCAGGACTCTGACTGAAGCAAGGACATTGATATTTGTATGTATTAATTCTCTCTCAGTTTTATCTTCTTAAAGAAGTCTCTCCGAGAATTTTCTTACCTGCTTTATCTTTATTATTTTACCCCTATGCCTGCTTTATAGTAGCATTCTCTGGACTTTCAATATTATTGTTGGGATTTCCTGTCTTTTTTCATCCTTGTTTTTGGTGTAGTCATTTTTTTTATTTTTTTAAGATTTTATTTATTATTCATGAGAGACACAGAGAGAGAGACAGGTAGAGGGAGAAGCAGGCTCCATGCAAGGAGCCCGACACGGGACTCGATCCCGGGTCTCCAGGATCAGGCCCTGGGCCAAAGGCAGGCGCTCAACCACTGAGCCACCCAGGGATCCCCAGTATAGTCATTTTAAAACAGGACCTCACGTTTCTTTGACACTCCTGCCTTTGAGAAGTAGAGTCTATGTTTTCTCTGCTTGAATGTGAATGTGATAGAAGTAACACTATGTGACTTTTTTTTTTTTTTTTTTTTAAAGAGAGGGAGACCGAGAGGTAGGGGAGAGAAAGGTAGGGAGAGGGTCAGAGGGAGAGAGAATCTCAAGCAGGCTCCACGCCCAGTGTGAAGCCTGATGTGGGGTTCAGTCTCACAACCCTGAGATCAAGAGTCAAACGCTTAACCAACTAAGCCACCCAGGCTCTCCAACACTATATGACTTCTAAGGCTAAGTCACAAAAGGCCATGTAGATTGTGTTTTAGTCTCTGGAAACTCACTTTTCAGACATTCTGTTTCAGGAGGCTCCTTTTTACTAACCAGTTGCCAAGCTGTAAGAAGCCCAGCCACAAGTTTGGTCTTTAAGCCTGGGTGACTGACATGTGAGGGAAGAAGTTCCAGACTATCCAACCCCCACTATTTAAGTCAGCTCCAGCCATTTAAGTCTTCCCAATTCAGGTCCAGAAATCATGGAATAGAGACAAGCTATCTCTACTGTACTGTGTATAATTCCTGACATACTGAATCCATGAGCATAATAAAATTGTTATTTTTTTATGCCACTAAGTTTAGTATGGTTTGTTATGCAGTAACAGATAATTGGAACAAAATTTTTTTACTAGGAGTGAAGGATTGCAATAACAAAAACCTAAAACATATGTCACTGGCTTTGAGACCAGGCAACAGGCAGAAACCAGAAGGACCTTGAGAACACTGACAGTGAAAGTCCAATGGGCCTCAAGCAGACCATCAATGAAGGCTTAAAAGAGAGTGGGGAAAATGTTAGCTGGAGATAAGAGGACCCTTGTTCTGTAATGACAGAAAGTTTAGCAATACTGTCATTTTTGGTAATGTGAAAAATAGGAAATATACACAGTGAGCAAGACAATCCTACCTGTGAAGATTCTGGGCTACCTATTTTTTTCTGGCTACCTAGAGTAAAATGTGAGAGAGATGAACTAAAAAATGTACTGTTTTGTTTTCAAGTAGAATTTAGAGAAAATATAGAGAGCTAAGGACAATCTTACCAACCAGCAGAAAGTATTCAAAGTAAGAAAGTGCCTTAGGACAAAGATCAAATCCAGAGTGCTGGCAGAGAAATGTGGTCCAAGGGTAAGATGAACCCTTTGTTTAAACCTCAGCAAGATATCTGGGTGGAGCCTCATAGACTTTTTTTTTTTCTTTCTCATAGATTCTTTCAGATAGACAAGAGACCTAAGGATTTAAAGAATGTTGTCCCATAGCAGCCTCATAGGGAACCCAAATAGGGAAGGACCAGTCTCAAAGAGGTTTGTGGGTATAGCTTTTGTCCAATGGAGTAAATCCCAATAAAGTTAATAGAAAAACCATCACCATCATTTTTAAGACAATTGTATTTGTGGAAGCCCCACTAACTTGGGCTAAAGAAGACATAAGTAATATAAAATAAAAAGTGGTCCCCAGACTTCTATGGGCAGGAAGCAAGCTGAGAAAGCTATTCAGTGGAGACTGTGATTTATGGAAACAAAAGTATTACTCAGAAGATGAAACCAGAAGCCCAGAGTTCAGTCAAAAGCCATGGAAAGTCATTATCAGGGAGAGGTGCTAGGCTCGAATCAAAGAGTAAGACATGTGGGTGGATGGATTTCAGAATTGCAGTGAACCAATGATTGCGATATTTGCTTCCCATTCTCTAGTTTTGGATGGAAGTTTACTGTGGTTATCCTTTTTTTTTTTTTCTTAAGGTTTTATTTATTTATTTGACAGAAAGAGAGAGCACAAGTAGGAGGAGCAGCAGGCAGCGGGAGAGGGAGAAACAGATTCCCTCATGAGCAAGGAGCCTGATGCAGAGCTCAATTCCAGGACTCTGGGATCATGATCCGAGCCGAAGGCAGATGCTTAACTGACTGAGCCACCCAGACGCCCCATACCATGGTTATCCTTCACTGTATTACCATTGTACATACTGGGCATGCAAGACGATATAACTTGTCTCTTTAGTTTGCAGGTGTTCAGAATGAGGAATTATACAAGGAACTGTACCCAAGAAATTGCACTTGAGAAACTTCATCTATACCTGGACTTGATTTATATGTCAAGATCCTCGAGTTTATGTTGATGCTAAAATTGATTTAGACTTTGAGGGTTTCAATGGGGAGTGTATTTTGCATTTGGGAGGAACATAAATTGTTTTGGCCAGAGGGCAACTGTGGATGATTATATTTTCCAAAGATAACTGCACTAATATCTCCTATCCTACATGATTTTCTACAAAGTGATCTTGCCATGCCCCCAATGAAAGATAAAATCTGATTTTTTACAGTGTGTGCTTTGGGTGTACACACATATTCATTCATTGTGGTAGGCTTATAAAGATTCTTTTAATCTGGGAACTCATGACTTTCCTTTCCAAGAAATTTTCTTCAATGTTTTTTCCTCCATTTTCTGTTTTTTCAAACATCTTGTCTACTTTCATATACACCCTTAGATATGTAGTTTTATATAAATGCTATCATACTACACATGCTGTTCTGTATGATTTTTATTTTTCAGATTATATAGGCTGTATATCCTTTAAGACTTCTCAAATAACAGACATTTAATATTTATCAATTAATATGACATTAAAACATACTTACCCAATCATTATACTGATATATATAAAATCTTTAAGCTGTTTCTCACACCTATAAGTGGCCCACACACCAAATAAAAACTTTTTAGACTCTGTGTCCCAATTTGAACTTCTGAAAATATGGTTACCATATGCTAAGTCATGAATTGGGGAATTAGCATAGTGTTTGATGCTCTCCATTGCTCATCCTTTCCTGTATGATGACCCCATCTTAAACGAAGGAGTCTACATACTATAGGGTCATTTAAAATTGTAATATTTTATAGAAACAATTATCTCTAATGACTTTTGTAAAAATAACATGTTTTCTTTTGGAGTCTGAAGCCGAGCTGCAAGAATTTTTCTTAGGAATCCAGACCTTCTCTTTAATCAGCAAAACCCTTTAATTTGCTAAAGATCAGTTTAGTGCCCCGTTGACCACTCAGTGGAACAAGCAAGTGTTAGAGAGAGATCCCTTGTGTTTTTCCTTTAGTTGTAAATTCCATCAAGCTAGACCATTAATTGCAGTGGATGGGAACAGTTCATTTGGTGGTTCCAAATGGTAGTAAAGGAAAGAAAAATATCTCTCTGATATTTTTGCTTAGGGATTTGGGAATTCAGAATTTAGTAATAGATAACTAGATTAATGTGTTTAAATACCTTAAATCACTTTAAATCATTCCTTGTTTTGTAACATGATCTTAGAGGTAGCTAAAACTGATTGGGAAATTCTATTGTGAACTTAGGATCCTCCAAAAGCAGCATCTGCTAATGAGCAGACTATTTAGGTAATAGATAAGCAAACATGGATTAGCTAATAGAGTAAGAAGTCTTGTGTCCTGTGGTTATCTCTCTCTATATCTGAGAAGGGGTATCATTTGTAGGCAAGAGGCAGTTTCCTTGGGATACACTATTTCTATTTTACAGGGCTTTTTTTTTAAATCCCATCCTAAAGATAACAAGAACATATAGTGGCACTAGATGGTATTAAACAGTTTAGGATGTTGACATGTTAGATTGTATAAAACGAGGCAGAAAGGATTACTTTTTGCCAGCTGCATCATTCCTGGCAAGAGCTTATTATATTCCTGCTTGTTTTGCTGTCATTGTTAACCCATTAGAGAAACTAACCACTATATTGGTTCCAGCCAAATCTTTGTCATCACTGGCCCTAAAAACCTCTTGGGGACCAAAGAGCACCTGGCTATTCTGAAAGCGTCTATCCACAGTGATTGATGCTCATCTCTGCAGGCTCCCCAAAGCCCTCTTCCCTTTTTCCTGAAGCACCTTCAAGCATTTCTGCATGGCTACCCACTCACTCTCTTCTATTATACCTCCTCCTCCTGCCTTACTGAATGCTGGATTTCCCAGCTCACAACTCTTAAGAAGGAGCTTTATTTCAGAGTATAAAGGGGCCCCCATATGTGGCCTATTATATCCATATCAACTTGCTTACCCTTTTCAAACAGCTATTGTCTTTTAATAGGGTCCTGCCTGGCAGGGGGAGTCCTTAATTCTTGCCATATAAGAATGGGCAGCTTGAGTTACAGCGAACTGCAGTTTGGTGCTCTGATCAAAAGGCCTCTGTTGTTTTTAGGTTTCCCCCCCCCCCTCCCTCTCTCTCTCTTTCTATATCCTGGGCTAATAATTCAGCACAGCAAGGTCATTACAGGCTTTGAATTGAGAGTTGAGAGTGTTAAATTACTGACCTAGAATAAAAGAGATCTGGGGGGCTCTCAAGAAAGATAAAGGGATTCTAGTTAGTAAAGTGCAAGCCCAGCAACCTCCCTTCTTAACAATATTATTTTTTTTAATCCTCTCTGTCTCCAAAAGTCTTTTCTGGGACAAGGAAAGATCTCCTGCCAGAGAAATTAGGTTAGGAACTCCACAACATCTTCTGAGAGCTGTGGCCCAATGCTAGCAATTCACTGGTGCCTGAGTAGCTGGCCTTCTATCTCCCCACCTTGTCAGTATTTCACACTCTGCCGCCTTCCTCCCCCGGCCTAGCTGGTCCTTCATTATGTAAGTCAAATATAGGTGATACTTCAGCCAAAAGATTATATCTCACACAGGATTTCAGACATGTGAGAAACAGACCACTTAGGCTTCAAAATATCTTTAAAAAGATGGTGTCGCCTCATTAAAAGCCACTTCCATTCCATTTATGCTTTGTAAAGAACATTTGCCTGGTCCTACCATACTTCAACAAGAACATTGCCCCACTGTGAATGTATACCTCCACTCTACCGTATTAGATCTTCTTCATACTTGGCCAAAAGCATTATCTCCCATGTATCCTCTTCCCCAGTTATCTCTTAAAGCCAAGCACCATCTCTGGAAAATATCGGCTTCCTCAGTTTTTTATTTTAGAAAAGTCCCTGAAACCAACTTTCACAGATTTCTGCTGAGCAAAGTAATAATAATAGCTGATAGTCCTTGAATGTGCCAGGCATTATACAACGTGCATTATTATCACATTTAATCATCTTTGGCAACTTTCACAATTTTATAGATAATGAATAACTGGAGCCCAAAGTGGTTAAGTACCTGAGCCAAAGTCACAAAAAAACGTAGGAAGTGGCGGGATCTGCCCCAGATGAGTGCTTCTTGAACTTTAATGTGCATGTGAAGCATGTGAACCACCTGGAGTTTTATTAAAATGCAGAATCAAGTTTAGTAGGTCTGAAATGCGGCCTGAGATTCTGGTTTCTCCCTGGCTTCTAAGTGATACCAATGCTGCTATTTTTGGCCCACTATTTCAGTAGCAAAGCCATAGTTATTCTAACTTCAGAGCCACTCTAAAGAAATATTTTGGTTATAGTTTCCAATTACTCATTCCACCAGACAGTCCTATAAATATAGGTATTGGGTATTTGACACCAATATTTTAATTTATTTATTATGGTAAAATATACATAACAAAATAACCATTTTTTAAGTGTACAGTTCTGTGGCATCAGGTACACTCACATTGTTCTGCAATATCACCACCATCCATTTCCAGAACTTCTTCATCTTCCCAAACTGAAACTGTACTCATTAAACACCCCCCTGCCAATGGCACTAACTAGGGAATTAGGAAGTTTCAGATGTGAAAAAGGGAAAGGCTAGAATGTACCCTGTAGCACTGGAATTTAATCAATGTATTCATGGGTTTTAATATATGTAGATAGCTAGATACATAGAAATGAATCTAGGAGAGTGTATGTGTGTGTGTATGTGTGCACACGCACTCATGTGCACACACCCACATGCAGAGTGTATGTATATAAATCTCCATCTGTCTTTCCCCTGACTCTGGGAGAGCCTAGAAGCAATGATACATTTGGAACACATCCAGCACCTACCTAGATCTTAGTTTTTAAACAGTCCTCTAATAAAAGCAAGTTGGGCTTCTTGAAGAAATGGCTGGCTCTAAGATTGGGTAGGAAAGAATAAGATAAGCCTGAAACATCTTCTTCTATCAAAAAGTAAGGAAGTGACCAAAGAATTGTGTGGACATGTCAAAAGGACCTAGACGTCAGCTTGGGACACCTGGCTAGCTCAGTAGATAGGGCATAGGACTCTTGATCCCAGGGTTGTGAGCTCAGGCTTCGCATTGAACATAGAGCCTATTTACTTGCTAAATAAATAACAGTGGTTCTAGGAGGCATCTTCATTTTGTTCTTGTTTTTCAAGAAACATAATTTTTCTCATAGTTTTTTCTTCTTTTTTTCAAAGATTTTATTCATTTATTCATGAGAGACACAGAGACAGAGAGAGGCAGAGGCACATGCAGAGGGAGAAGCAGGCTCCATGCAGGGAGCCTGAAGTGGGACTCGATTCCGCATCTCCAGGATCACACCCTGGGCTGAAGGTGGCGCTAAACCGCTGAGCCACACAGGCTGCCCTTCTCATAGTTTTATTTATTTATTTATTTTTTCCTTTTTTTTTCTTTTTTTTTTTTTCTCATAGTTTTAAATAAATACTTTAGCAGGGGTTAGAAATACTCTTCACAAGGCTTATAGATTAGGGGCACCTCGGTGACTCAGATAATTAAGTAATGGACTCTTGCTTTGGCTCCTGTCATGATATCAGGATCCTGGGATTGGCTGCGTGTGCTGCCCTTCCCCATTTGTGTGTGCACTCTCTCTCAAAAAAAATTTTTTTTTAAATAAGGCCTGTAGATTAGATAAGAATATTGTATCAATTTTAATTTTCTGATTTTGATCATTATACTATGATCATAAAAGAGAATTCTTTATTTTTAGGAAATATATGCTGTATTTAGGGGGTAAAGGAGAATCATGTCTAGAACTTAGTCTTAAGCAGTTCTGAAAAATAATAATATATGTGTGTGTGTGAGAGAGAGAGAGATTGAGAAAGAGTGAGAGAAAGTAAATGTAATAAAATATTCATATTTGTGTAATCTAGGTGAAGGGTATCCAAGAATTCTTTGTGCTGTTCTTGCAACTTTTCTATAAATTTGAAATTATGTAAAAATTTAAAAATTGAAATCTCAAGAGAAAAAACCTGACAACTTAAAGAATGAAAGAATTTACTCAATAAAATTTGAATACTGGTTTTGGAGAAATCTGTTTGATGTAGACATTATAGATTATAGTATACTTCTGTGTGGCCTTTAAAATATTTTTAGGAACAATTTTGTTTGATTTTAGAGGTAAGACTGATGTCTATTAAAAAAACTTTTTTAGTTCAGTAAAATACAATGAAAAAGTAGCAAGAATGTACATTTTTATGCAGATAGAAAATTTGTTTTGGATTTCTGGTCATAATAGGTTGCAGTGCTTATGATTTGGCCCTCTTATCCATTATAAACACATGGTAATGATACATAAAATTTTCTGAGAAGAAAATTTAAAGGACATAGCCATGTGTAGAACCAATATAAATTCATCTATAGACAAGGAATTAAACCACAATGCGAATGGGGCTAAAACCAAAGGCCTCTTGTGCTCTAGGTTCAGAAGCAAGCATAGGAAACTGGGAGCTCATTTCTTATGGAATAGTAGAGACTGAATGTGTCACACACAGAGCAGGAGATTTTTTTTTTTTTTTAATTACGATTGCTACCTGGAGGATGACTTATATAAAACCTGGGTCTATAAAAGGAAGCAGACAACCTTGCAACCAGGACTGAGTGGTCTGAACTACTCAAGGGTTCAGTGACAGTCTCTGTGATCCCCAGTATCATTGGGAATGGAGCCTTTTATTCACTCAATATACGATCTAGTCCTAGACTAGGATCTCTCCTTGGGAATAAGTGAGGGAGTGAGCAGCCCACTTAAGGTGAGTCTACATGCTGAAATTCCAAAATATATGAAAACAACTAATGCTAGTAAAGAGCCAATAAATTCAACAATTGAAATATGAATTTACTCCAGAGAAGATAAGACTAATTAATTATTTTAAATTGCATTTGAAATAAAGTTTAGGATCCTCAGGGACATCATAAGAGGAATGCTCATCGTTTAAAAAAGAGAACAACTGGATTATTTATGTTTGAGATACTGAGTTTGATAAGTTCCTTATATATTTTGAATATTAACCCATTATCAGATATGTTATTTGCAAATATCTTCTTCTGTTCTATGGGTTGCCTTTAGTTTTGTTGATTGTTTCCTTTGCTGTGCAGAAGCATTTTATTTTGATCAAGTCCCAGTTTTTTATTTTTGCTTTTGTTACCCTTGCCTCAGGTAACATAACTAGAAAGAAGTTGCTATGGCTGATGTCAGAGGTTACTGCCTGTGTTCTCCGCTAGGATTTTAATGGTTTCCTGTCTCACATTTAGGTCTTTAATCCATTTTTAATTTATTTTTGTGTATAGTGTAAGAAAGTAGTCCAGTTTCATTCTTCTGCATGTTGCTCTCCACTTTTCCCAACACCATTTGTTGGAGAGACTGTCTTTTTTCCATTGGATATTCTTTGCTGCTTTGTCAAAGATTAATTGAACATAGAGTTATGGGTTCATTTTTGGGTTTTTTGTTGTGTTCCACTGATGTTATCTGTTTATTTTTTTTATTTTTATTTTTAAATTTTTTTAATTTATTTATGATAGGCACACAGTGAGAGAGAGAGAGAGGCAGAGACATAGGCAGAGGGAGAAGCAGGCTCCATGCACCGGGAGCCCGACGTGGGATTCGATCCCGGGTCTCCAGGATCGCGCCCTGGGCCAAAGGCAGGCGCCAAACCGCTGCGCCACCCAGGGATCCCTATCTGTTTATTTTTGTGTCAATACCATACTCTCTTGATCACTACAGCTTTGTAATATAACTTGTTGAAGTCTGGAGTTGTGATGCCTTCAGCTTTGCTTTGCTTTTTCAAGGTTGATTTGCCTATGCAGGATCTTTTGTGGTTCCATTCAAATTTTAGGATTGTTTGTTTTAGCTCTGTGAAAAATGCTGTTGGTATTTTGATAGGGTTTACATTAAATGTATAGATTGCTTTGGGTAATATAGACATTTTAACAATATGTGTTCTTCCAGGGGCACGTAGGTGGCTCAGTCAGTTAAGCATTCAACTCTTGGTTTCGGCTCAGGTCATGATCTCAGGGTTGTGAGGTCTGCCTCTGTGTTGGGTTCTGTGCTGGGATTGGGATTCTGCTCCTTCCCTTCCCCCTCTGCTTCTCTCCCTGGTCACTCACTTTCTCTCTCTAAAATAAACAAAACCTTTTTTAAAAAAAAACAATATTTGTTCTTCCAATCCATGAACATGGAACATGTTTTTCCATTTCTTTGAGTCCTCTTCAATTTCTTTCATCAGTATTTTATACTTTTCAGAATACAGATCTTTTGCTTCTTTGGTTTGGTTTGTTCCTAAGTATCTTACAGGTTTTAGTGCAGTTGTAAATGGGATTGATTCCTTGATTTCTCTGTTGCTTCATTATTTGTGTGTAGAAATGCAACAGATTTCCATATATTTATTTTGTATCCTTCGACTTTACTGAATTCGTGTATCAGTTCTAGCAATTTTTTTGGTGGAGTTTTTCGGGTTTTCTATATAGAGTATCATGTCATCTGCAAATAGTGATAGTTTGATTTCTTCCTTGCCAATTTGGGTGCCTTTTATTTCTTTGTGTTATCTGATTGCTGAGGCTAGGACTTCCAGTACTATGTTAAGTAACAGTGGTGAGAGTGGACATCCCTGTCTTGTTCCTCACCTTAGGGGAAAAGCTCTTCCCCCATTGAGGATGATATTAACTGTGAATTTTTTGTATATAGCCTTTATTATGTTGACGTATATTCCCTCTAACCCTACTTTGTTGAGGGTTTTTATCATGAATGGATGTTGTACTTTGTGAGATTTTTTTTTGCATCTATTGGAAGTATCCTATGGTTCTTACCCCTTCTTTTATTAATATGGTATATAACATTGGAAAGACTGAACAATCCTTGAAGCCCAGAACAAATCCCACTTGATCGTGGTGAATGATTCTTTTAATGTACTGTTGGATTTGATTTGCTAGTATTTTATTGAGAATATTAACTCTTCTTTAAATGTTTGGTAGAATTCACCTGTGAAGCTATCTAGCCCTGGACTTCTGTTTCTTGGGAGATTTTTGATGACTGATTCAATTTATTAGCTTGTTATCAGTGTGTTCAAGTTTTCTACTTTTTCTTGTTTCAGTTTTGGTAATTTATATGTTTTAGGAATTTATCCTTTTTTTCCATATTGTCCAATTTGTTGGCATGTAGTTTTTCATAATATTCTCTTAAAATTGTATTTCTGTGGTGTTGGTTGTGATTTCTCCTCTCTCACTTGTGATTTTATTTATTTGGATCCTTTCTCTTTTCTTTTTTTTAGGATTTTATTTATTCATGAGACACACAGAGAGAGAGAGAGGCAGAGACACAGGCAGAGGGAGAAGCAAGCTCCATGCAGGGAACCCAATGTGGGACTCAATCCCAGGTCTCCAGGACCACACCCTGGGCTGAAGGGCGGTGCTAAACTGCTAAGCCACTGGGGCTGCCCTCCTTTCTCTTTTCTTTTTGATAAGTCTAGCTAGGAATTTATCAATTTTATTAATTTTTTAGGATACAAAAATACTAATTTAAAGAGATATGTGTACTTCAATGTTTATAACAACATTATTAATAATAACCAAATCATGGAAAGAGTCCAAATGTTCATTAACTTATGAATGGATAAATAAGTTGTAGTGTATATATAACATATATACATATATATTTATATACACCTAAATAAGTTAAACTGCATATAAAATCTTTTTAAAAACTTTTATATGCAAAAATTTTTTTAAAGATTTTATTTATTTATTCATGAGAGACACAGAGAGAGGCAGAGACACAGGCAGAGGGAGAAGCAAGCTCCCCACAGGCAGCCCAATGCGGACTCGATCTTGGAACCCCCTGATCCCGCCCTGAGCCAAAGGCAGACTCTCAACCACTGAGCCACCCAGGCGTCCTGAGTTGTAGTGCATATATAATATATATACACAACAGAGTATCGGTCATAAAAAAAGAATGAAATTTTGTCATTTGCAATGACAAGGATGGCGCTAGAGTGCACTATGCTAAGCAAAATAAATCAATCCGAGAAAGACAAATACCATGTGATTTCACTCATATGTGGAATTTAGAAAACAAAACAAATGAACATGGGAGAGAAGAAGACACAGGCAAACTGTAAAACAAACTTTTACTATAGATAACAAATTGCTAGTTACCAGGGTGGGTGGGGGCTTGGGGGATGGGTATAAAGGAGGGCACTTGTGATGAGCACCAGATTTTGTATATAGGTGTTGAATCACTAAATTCTAAGCCTGAAACTAATATTACAATGTATGAACTAACTGGAATTGAAATAAAAACTTGAGGGGAAAAAATAGAGAACAAAAGTTGGGAAACAAACAAAACCATGTAAATTCTTTAAAATACCAATTAAACATTCTAGAAATAAAGTTACTGGCATTTTAAAAAATTCAACAGGGGTGTCTGGTTGGCACAGTTGGTTAACCATCCAGTTCTTGGTTTTGACCCAGGTTGTAATTTCAGGGTTGTGAGATGAAGCCCTGTGTTGGGCTCCACACTCAGTGCAGAGTCTACTTTAGTTTCTTTCTCCCTCTCCCTCTGCCCATCCCACTTATGCTCTTGTTCTCTCTCTCTCTTTCAATGTTTAAATTAAATAAATCTTTAAAAAACCATTAAAAACAAAGCCATTAAAAAATTTAAAAATGGGCAGCCTGGGTGGTTTAGTGATTTAGCGCTGCCTTCAGCCCAGGGCGTGATCCTGGGGACCTGGGATCGAGTCCCTCATCGGGCTCCCTGCATGGAGCCTGCTTCTTCCTCTGCCTATGTCTCTGCCTCTCCCTCTCTTCTGTTTCTCTCATGAATAAATAATTAAAATCTTTTAAAGAAATAAAATAAATAAAATAAAATAAATAAATAAATTCAACAGATAGAATAAACTTTAGGCCAGACATAAAAGAATAAATAATTCATAATTTGGAAGATAATACTAAGTATAATACAAAGATAAAAGATGAGGGACACCTGGGTGGCTCGGTGGTTGAGCATCTGCCTTCGGCTCAGGGCATGATCCTGGTCCGGGGATTGAGTCCTGGCATCAGGTTCCCTGCGAGGAGCCTGTTTCTCCCTCTGTCTGTGTCTCTGCCTCTCTGTCTCTTTGAATAAATAAATAAAATCTTAAAAAAAAAGATGAAAATTATGAAGGATACAAAAGAGACCCTGAGAGGCTAAAATATACATCTAATAGGAGAAGAAAAGGATAGAGAGGATGGCAGTGAAGCAGTATTTAAAAAGATATCTCTGAGACAAAAGACATAAATCAGATTAAAGTGTTGAGCAAGATAACTAAAAATATACCTACATGATAGACACATTGTAGAATCCACAGAACATTAATGATAAATAAAATAGCTTAAATGAATGGTAAGAATGATTAACTCCATGAGGAATGGCAGGAGTTTGACAGATGGCCTCTTGACAACAGTGATAGATGCCAGATGACAATGGAATAGTATCTTTGAAGGGCTGAGAGAAGATAAATGACAACCCAGAATTCTCCACCTGGTTAAACCATTACTCCAGAGGGTAAAATGAAGATATTTTCAAGAAAATGAAAACTGAGAGCATTTACCACCCACAGGCTTTTGTGAAAACAACAGATCTATGAATATTCAGAAATTTACAATTTGAAATCAAAAAAGCATAGGAAAAAAAAAAAAAGGCATAGAAAACCTGAAGTTGTTTTTGCAGAGTTTTCCACAAACTCATTTGGGAGCAAACATGACCTGGACTAGTTTATGAGGCTATCTTTGGTCTTTATTTATTCTTCTTAATATAAATATATGTTTCACTGTGGAAATTTTAACATACTTGACCATGGGCTGCTACGCCAGCTCCACTGGAGGTACAATATCACATCTGGTTTGTGCAACATATTGCCTTTATAAAATCCAAAAGTTTGCCAATTCCAAAATAGAGAGGTCCAAAAGGATAAATGATTGTGGACCTATCTTAAAGAATGATATACTTTAGTAAGAAAATAATTGAACCAAGAGGGAAGGAACAGAATGAAGAACAGTAGTGAGCATAAAAATTGATATATGTTGATAAACTTAATTAATTATTGATCTTTAAAAGTAATGAGTAGTTTTTTACATTTAAAAAAGTAGAAGTCAAAAGGAATAAGGCACATTAAAATTGGAAAGGAAAATGTAAAACTATTTGCAGATGACATGATCCTATGTGTAGAAAATCCTAAAGGATTCCCCAAAAAGCTACTAGCCCTAATAAATTCAGCAAAGATGCAGGATACCAGATCAACACACAAAAATCAGTTGTGTTTTTATACACTGTAATCAACAGTCAAAAGAAAATTAAGAAAGCAATTATATTTATAATAGCATCTTTTTTTAAAAAAAAGATTTTATTTGTTTATTCATGAAAGAGAGAGAGGTGCAGAGACACAGGCAGAGAGAGAAGCAGGCTCCATGCAGGGAGCCCAATGTGTGACTCAATCCCGGGTCTCTAGGATCATGCCCTGGGTCAAAGGCGGCATTAAACCACTGAGCCACCTGGGCTGCCCTATTAATAGCATCTAAAAGAATTAAACACTTAGGGATACATTTTTTTGAAGAGTTTATTGATTTATTAGAGAGAGAAGGAACACACATGTGATTGGTGAGAGGGGCAGAGGGAAAGGGAGAGATTCTTAAGCAGACTCTGTATTGAGCATGGAGCTTGATGTGGGGCTTGATCCCATGACCCTGATATCATGACCTGAGCCAAAACCAAGAGTTGGATGCTTAACCTACTGATCGATCCAGGCACCCCAGGCATAAATTTAACCAAGAAAGCAAAAGATTTGCACACTGAAAACTATAAAACACTCCTGAATGAAATCTAAAAATCAGATTAAGTGGATAGACATCCTGTGTTTATGAGGAGGAAGACTTTTAACATTGTTTAAGATGTCAGTACTATCCAAAGAAATCTGCAGATTCAACACAATTTCTACCAAAATTCCAACAGACTTTTCACAGAAATGGAATAGCTGATCCTCAAATTCATATGGAATTGCAAGGGGGTTCCGAAAGCCAGGACAATCTTAAAAAAGAAGAATGGAGTTGGAAGACTCAAACTTCCTAACTTTAAAACTTAATACAAAACTACAGTACTGTAAATAGTATGCATTGGCATAAAGACAGACATATAGACCACTGGAATAGAATAGAGAGCCCAGAAACAAACCCTCGTATGTATGGTCAGTTGATTTTCAACAAGGGTGCTGTTCACTGGGGAAATGACTATTCAATGAAATGACTATTCAACAAATCTTTCCAGCTGAGGGGTGGTGCTGGGGAAATTAGATATTCACATACAAAGGAAGGGAGTTGACTCCTACCTTTTACATTATATAAAAATTAACTCAATGTGCTTACGTGACTCAGTTGGTTAAGGAGCTGGCTCTTGATTTCAGCACCAGTCATGATCTCAGGGTCCTGGGATTGAGCCCTGCATCAGGCTCCACACTCAGCAGGGAGTCTGCTTAAGATTCCTTTTCTCCTTCTCTCTTTGCCCCTCCCTCTCGCTCTCTCTCTCTAAAATAAATAAATCTTTTAAATGATAATAATTAATTCAAAATGGATCAAAGACCTAAATTTAAGAGCTAAAACTATGAAACAATGAGAAGAAAACAAATGTTTTTTAGCATTGTAATTGGTTATCACACCAAAAGCATGGGGAACAAAAGAAAAAAAATCAGTAAAATGGACTTCATCAAAATTAGGAACTTTTTTCTTTTTAAAGATTTATTTATTTATTTATGATAGACAGAGAGAGAGAGAGAGAGAGAGAGAGAGAGACAGGCGGAGACACAGGCAGAGGGAGAAGCAGATTGCGCCCTGGGCCAAAGGCAGGTGCCAAACCGCTGAGCCACCCAGGGATCCCCAAAATTAGGAACTTTTTGTGCATCAAAATGTACTATCAGGAAGGCAAGAAGCCAATCTGCAGAATAAGAGGAAATATTTTCAAATTATATATCCGAAAAGGGATTCATATCCAGAATATATAATGAACTCCTACAACTCAACAACTAAAAGTTATTAAAAAATGGGCAATGAACTTAGACATTCTCCAAAGAAGATATACATATATGCAATAAGTACATGAAAAGATGATCAGCACATCATTACTCATTGAAGAAATACAAATCAAAACCAGAATGAGATTCTACTTCACACCTACTACCATGATTATTAAAAAAATAGGAAAAGATTTTGGTGAGGATTAGAACCCTTTTGCATTGATGTGAGAATATAAAATGGTGCAGCTACTGGGGAATACAGTTTGGTGGTTCCTCAAAAGATTAAATATATAATTCCACTTCTGGGTATATACACAGAAGAAAGCAGGATATCTGAAGAAGAGATATTTGTATACCAATGTTTATAGAAGCATTATTCATAATAGCCAAAAGGTAGAAAAAAATCCATGTGTTCATCAGCAGATGAATGAATAAACAAATATGGCATATACATACAACGGAATATTATTTATCCTTAAAAAGGAATGAAATTTTATTAATCCCAACATGGGTGGACCTTAAAAACTTGGTGAAATAAGCCAGGGGCACCTGGGTGGCTCAGGTGGTTGGGTGGTCACTTTTAGTTTCCGCTCAGGTTATGGTCTTGAGGTTATAGGATCAAGTCCCATATCAGGCTCAGCAGTTAGTATAGTCTGCTTGAGATTCTCTTCCTCTCCCTCTTCCTCCCTGTCTGCCCCTCCCTCTGCTTGTGGGCATGTGTGTGTGCTCTCTCTTTAAAATAAATGAATGAATGAATCAATGAATAAATAAGTCAGTCAGTCACTTTTAAAGTGAGGGCAAAATACCATACAGCTCCACTTATAAGAGGTACCTAGAATAGACAAATGCATCGAGAGAGAGGGTAGAGTAGAGGTTACCAACATCTAGGAGGAAGGTGGAAGGAGGAATTACTGTTTAGGGGATTAGTGTATATAGGATTTTTGTTAAGGATAATGATAAAGTTCTCTGAATGGGTAATGGTAATGGTTAACAGCATTGTGAATGTATTTAAGCCACTGAGTTGCACACTTACAGTAGTTAAAATGATAAATATCATGATTAAAATAATAAGTATTACAAGCATTTTACCATATTAAAATTTTTTCAATTTAATAAGACAGAAGTCAAATTCTAGAAAATAGTATCAGAAGATAAGAAAAGTGCTCATAAGTTATTTAGAGTGTGCTTTGGTTCTTGTCTTGCTTTGGAGAGGAATAAAAATAACGAGCGACTTGATATTTTTTAAAATGTGTTCCTACTAATTTGAAAAGATATATGCATCCATGTTTATTTACCATTATTTAGAATAGCCAAGATATGGAAGCAACCTAAGTGTCCATCAGTACATGAAAGGATAAAGAAGGTATGGTTTATATATACAATGGAATATTACTCAGCCATTAAAAAATAGAAATAAATCTTGTCATTTCTGACAACAGGGATGAACCTACAGGGTATTACGCTAAGTGAAATAATTCAGAGAAGAAGAAATACCATATGATTTCAATTATATTTGGAATCTAAAAAACAAAACAAATGAACAAACACACATACACTATAGAGAGTAAGATGGAGTCTCTCATGTAAAGCAGAGGCCTATGTCCAGCAATGATGCAAGAAGCTATGGGTTCTGAAGCTATCAGATATCACCAAGACCACACCAGCTGACAACACCCCAGAACTGGTAACAAGCAAAAGCAGAGGAGGTCTCCAGGGGCTCAAGACTGATTAAATCCGGGGCGCCTGGGTGGCTCAGTGGTTGAGCGTCTGCCTTCGGCTCAGGGCATGATCCTGGAGTCCGGAATTGAGTCCCACATCAGGCTCCCTGAATGGAACCTGCTTCTCCCCATCCCCCTGTTCTGCCTCTCTCTCTCTATCTCTCATGAATAAAACAAAAACAAAAACTTTTAAGACTCATTAAATCCCTCTAAAAAGGAGGGGTTTTGCAGCAAACTGTAGACTCTCCGGACACTGACCCCTCAATGTATGACCACTTATAAAAGGCAGCCACTGCCAAAGGCTCTTCCTGATTCATCTCTGAACAGAACTGAGATCCTCCACTGCTTGAATAGAATAAGCAGAAAGTGCCTAGAGCTGATCTGGACCTGACTGAGGCCTTATTTCAACTGTGCACCCACAGACTGACTTTGCGTTTGGTTCGTTAACTTCCTACCCTCTGTGTTATCTTGTTTGTTGTGTGACTTAGGTCTTGTGTTTTGCTTTGTGTGCCATGTAAGAAGCCAAGTTAATCAGATGGTGAAATGTCATTGAGTTTGGAATCCTGAACCTGCTTTATACTTATGTTAACCTTGCTTTATGACTACATAAAGTTGACAGTGTGGAAAGACATAACTTGTGTGTGTACCTTCATAGTATGCTCATGACATACACAAACAGAAACAGTTTCATAAATACAGAGAACAGACTGATAGTTGCCAGAAAGGAGAGGGTGGAGGATGGGCAAAATAGGTGAAGGGGATTAAGAGGTACTATCTTGCAGTTATAAAATAAATGAGTTGCAGGGATGAAAAGTATAGTGTAGGGAATATAGTCAATAATACTGTAGTAACTTTCATGGTGGCAGATGGTGACTATACTTATTATGGTAAGCACTGTATTATATATAGAATTGTCAAAATCACTGTGCTATACATATGAAACTAATATAACATTGTATGTCAACCATACTTCAGTTAAAAAAATGAAAAGTGTGTGGCTAAATATGCACATTGATTTTTAAAAGAAATTCTAAGAAGTTATAGATTCTTTTGTAACTTCCAATCTAATAGAGGGGGGTGGAAATTATTTAAAAAAGAAAGAAAAGGGGATCACTGGGTGGCTCAGTGGTTTAGCTCCTGCCTTCAGCCCAGGGTGTGACCTGGAGTCCTGGATTGAGTCCTGCATCGGGTTCCCTGTATGGAGCCTGCTTCTCCCTCTGCCTGTGTCTCTGCCTCTCTCTCTCTCTCTCTCTCTCTCTCTGTCTCTCATGGATAAATAAATAAAATATTTTTTAAAAAAGAAAGAAAAAGGAGTACCTGGGTGGCTCAGTTGGTTTAGCATCCAACTCTTGATTTCAGCTCAGGTCGTGATCTCAGAGTCATGAGATCAAGCCCCACCTCAGGCTCCATTCTCTGTGGAATTGTTTGAGATTCTCTCTCTCCATTTCCCTCTGCCCTTGCCCCTTGCTCTCTCTCTCTCTCTCTCTCAAAATAAATAAAATCTTAAAAAAAAAAGAAAAGAAAAGAGGGATACGGGATCCCTGGGTGGCGCAGCAGTTTGGCTCCTGCCTTTGGCCCAGGGCGTGATCCTGGAGACCCGGGATCGAGTCCCACATCAGGCTCCCGGTGCATGGAGCCTGCTTTTCCCTCTGCCTGTGTCTCTGCCTCTCTCTCTCTCTCTCTCTGTATGACTATCAAAAATAAATAAATAAATAGATAGATAGATAAATAAATAAATAAATAAATAAATAAATAAATAAAAGAAAAGAGGGATACCTGGGTGGCTCAGTGGTTGAGCGTCTCTTTGGCTCAGGGCATGATCTCAGGTCCAGGGATCAAGTCCTGCATCAGGCTCCCTTCATGGAGCCTGCTTCTCCCTCTGCCTATGTCTCTGCCTCTCTCTGTGTGTCTCTCACGAATAAATAAATAAAATCTTAGAAAAAAGAAAAGAAAAAAAAACTTTCCTTTTTTTTAAAGATTTTATTTATTTATTCGTGAGAGACACACAGAGAGAGAGAGAGAGAAAGAGAGGCAGAGACACAGGCAGAGGGAGAAGCAGGCTCCATGCAGGGAGCCCAATGTGGGACTTGATCCTGGGTCTCCAGGATCACACCCCCGGCCGAAGGCAGCGCTAAACCGCCGAGCCACCTGGGCTGCCCCGAAAAAGACTTTCCTAATACAATAGAAAGCAGGAAAAGAAAAACAAGTCAAAGAAAAATAATTCACAGAAATGACATAAGAAGATGGCAAAAATTAAATATATATTTTTAAAACTCATACAGAGACTGTAAGATTGGGTAAAAAAAAAGAAATCTAACTATATACTACTCACAAGAGAAATATCTAAACCAAAATGACCCAGGAGGATCGAAATTAAAAAACATAGGAAAAGATATACCAGGCAAATACTAATCAAAGTTGGTATTGCCATATTACAATACTAATATCAGACCAAAGTCTTGGACTTCTAAAAAGTTTATAAAATGTTGACCTTCACTATTTCTAGTGTGGCTGACTACAAATATAAATCTGATACTTTCTACCTGGAATTACTTATCTATTCTTTCTAATGTTTCTAAATCAACTACCAAAGGGATTTATGGAGTAATATATACTACGTGTTAGTTGATGTGATGGAGACCAAGATGAGTACAGCCTAATTACTTACTCCATAGAACTGATAGTTCTATAGAGGATAAAAGTCCAGTAACTTTTTTTTCAAAGGCAGCAGATTGTGATTACCTTTAGAGAGTTATACATGAGGCATGATGGGAATTGGGCATGAGTGTAGAATCAGGAAGAAACTTCATGCAAAATGTGGCATTTAAGATGGTCCTGAAAAACTGGATAGAATTTTAACAGATGGAGTAGGGAAAAGTTATTTCAGGTTGAGAAGTAGTAAGGCTTTGAGCAATATGTTGTATTTTCTGCTTTTTCATTACAGCCATCTTATCTAAAAGAATTTTCACTGATTATATTATCTGTAAACTCTAAGTGGTTATGATCTCCATACTGACCAGCTAAATTTTTTTGGTAGGGATTATTTTAAGGGAGTAGTGGAAATACAACTATAAATCTTTTTGTATTCAATATTGTATATATTGTATGTCCTTGGCCAATCAGTTTGTTTTTTAACATTCTTATTTTATAACTTCTTATGTAAATTCTTATCTGTATAATGAGTCTCAACCAAATTCTTCAATGCATAAATTATTCCCTAGTTTTATTTTTTTAAAAAGATTTATTTATTTATTCAGAGAGAGAGGCAGACACACAGGCAGAGGGAGAAGCAGGCTCCATGCAGGGAGCCCGATGTGGGACTCAATCCCCGGTCTCCAGGATCACACCCCGGGCTGCAGGCAGTGCTAAACCGCTGCACCACCCGGGCTGCCCTATTCCCTAGTTTTAAAAAAGATGCATATGTGGGGATCCCTGGGTGGTGCAGCGGTTTAGCACCTGCCTTTGGCCCAGGGCGGGATCCTGGAGACCCCGGGAATAAATCCCATGTCAGGCTCCCGGTGCATGGAGCCTGCTTCTCCCTCTGCCTATGTCTCTGCCTCTCTCTCTGTGTGTGTGACTATCATAAATAAATAAATAAATAAATTTTAAAAAGATGTGTATATATATTTTTTTAAGATTTATTTGTCTCTATTTAGAGAGAGAGAGCACGTTCGCGTGTGCGGGCAAGCAAAGGGGTGGGGCAGAGGGAGAGGGAGGGAGAGAATTTCAAGTAGGCTCCGCGCTGAGCATGGAGCCCAATGCTGGTTCAATCAAACAACTCTGAGATCATGACCCTAAGATCATGACCTGAGCTGAAACCACAAGTTGGGATGCTCAACCCACTGAGCTACCCAGGTGCCCCTAAAAAATATATTTTTAGAAACCTACACTAAGGATATAATTTCACTAGTATAGTTTCTCTACAGCCCAGACTATTACCTAGACACCAGCTTTTTTCCCATGGGGGTATGAAGCATACTTTGGGACTAATTCTTTCCTGGATAGTTTCATAAATTTAAACTAGATTATTATCATTTTAGACTTCATTTGCTAGAAATGTGACCTACTCCATTTACCTGTAACAGCTCATTTGCTTTATTTTTCATTTTCCTTTGCTCAAGACAACAGCTTGGAAATTGCATGGCTAGGTTAACGCTTTCTTTGCTTTTTAAAAATTTCTCTTCCAACCTAATTCTTTACCAGATGTTTTCCTCATGCTTCCTCATAGTGTCTCAGAAGTAGATTTCTACACTAGTTTTCCATGGGGAGAAGAAGAGTATGTAATTTGCTTTTTCATACAGTGTTGTTAATATTAACAGGAAGAGGCTAACTTTATCTTAAGTGATAACATACTGTATGTTAAAGACAGGTTAGATACTTCCCTCAGAATTTGGTCAAGGAAAAGGAAAATGGAACAGATGACTCCTAAAATTTTTTCCTGTTCAGTTCAGAGATTCGACTTTTCCCTCACTTTAAAGGTCAGTAAGTGAAAAGTGGCATTTGGAATTTCCACTGTCTTCTCTATTGCTTTGCCATCTTCAGTTTAATGCCTGCTTCTCTACAAAGATTAACATATTTTCCACTCGTGATTTACTTGTTCAGGGAATTTAGGAGTTTTCTGGAACCTGAACTCTGCCTTTAGTTGTGATGATTACTGGATAATTGCCTACTCTTTGGTGGAATTTCCATTTTTAGATTACGCCAGGCCCTACAGCCTTTATTTCTTTGGCAGAAGAACCCAAAGGCAATGGAGTATATTTTTTCCCATTCTCCAGCCCAGTCTGAACAATGACTCACTAGGGCCCTGGGACTTTGCTTCATACTCTCATTCAGGGGCTACTTTCTACCCTTGTTCTTCTTATTTGCCTTAATGTTCTATTTTAAACCTTTAATATCCTTTGGCACATGGATTTGCCTCTGAGGTTATTGTTAAAAAGGTATCCATCACCCCCAAACTGGAACAGACAATACAGTTATGTCCTCATGGGCCATGTTGTTCTTATGGCAGCTGATGTAGGTCAGAGAGAGTACAGAAATAATATCATTAAGGAAACATAATTCCAAATGTGGTAGGAGAAATGTTCTCCAAAAAGATACAAGTGCCAATGTCATCCAGTTAAAAACTGAAAGATTTCCCTCTATTTGAGATGCTCCCTTGACTGATTAAAAGTCCCTCAGTGCGTATATGTGGGAGGTAAGAAACACTCAGAGGAATTGGACTCCTGGAGTTTTCAGAAGGATATGCTCATATGAAGGAATTTCTTCACTGAAAGACCTGGTCTATTCTATAGTTCAGAGTCCTGTTGGAGAAAAAAGATTTTCCTCCTTTTTGGCAAGGTTCTATGTGGTTTTTTATTTTTCATTCTGACTCTAGCCTTCCATAACTTATCATCTAATGATGATTTCTTGATTTTTCTCTTTGCAGTTTTAACAGTGTATGTCAGGGAACTCACATTCTCTTTCGGGAATTCAGCTTCATCCAAGCCACCCCTCACAATAGGGCATCATTCTTACGGGCCTTCTGGAGATGCTTCCGAACTGTGGGCAAAAATGGCGGTAAGTCTTCCCAAATTCTTTTCTGGCCTTCCTCTCTTCCTTCCAACCCTCTGTCTTTCTTTTGTTCCTATAAATCTTGTTGGAGTAAGTACTGTTTGAGGCTCTGTGAACACCTTACTTTTGGGGAGCTATCATCTTGTGTCACAGATACTGTCACCATTACTAGACCATCACATCACTAATGATGTCTGTTAGAAGCCAAGTGCAGTTCTGAGCACTTTATGTGTGGTAATTCATTTACTCTTCACAACAGTTCTCCATGGTAGGTACACTATAAGCCCCATCTTATAACTAATGAAACTATAGATCACAAGAGTTGAGTTATTGACAAGGTTATACAGCAAATGCTGGGGTGGGATTCATACACAGGCAGTCTGGCTCCAGAGCCTTTGCTCTTGGCAAATATTAAATTACCATGCAGCAAATTGAAGAAATGATGTGAATACAAAGAAGGAAACTCCTGAGGGAGTGTGGAGGTAGGATGGGGACACTAATGTTAGAGAAAGGGGAGCAAGTAGATTAGAGAAGGCTCTCCTGAGAACTGGTTGTTTGGTCTAATTTGGGAAGGAAGAGTAGGAGTTTTCTACATGGATAAAGGAAAGAAGGAGGTAGAGCATGTGCTGTGGTGTAGAAGCATAAAAAACTTGGAATATTTAAGACCATGAGAAAATTAGAATGACTAGAGTTTGTGAAGGAGGTTAGGGGTTAGGGTTTGTGAGATAAGCTTGTGAAGGAATAGGAGAGTCAGGTCCTGAAAAACCATTTTGCCATAAAAAAAGAAATTGGATTTTGTTCTATGGGTTAAAGGATTTTATTCTGAAGAATGGTGTGATGATAAGAGTTCCAGTCATTTGAAAGACAGTAGAGAAATGGCTTTAGAGGGTGGGGCACCTGACTGGCTCAGTCAGTTAAGTGTCTGCCTTCAGCTCAGGTCATGATCCCAGGGTCCTGGGATCAAGCCCTGTGTTGGGCTCCTTGCTCTGTGGGGATCCTGCTTCTTCATTTCCCTCTGCAGCTCCCCCTGTTTGTGCTCTCTCACTCTCTGTCAAATAAATAAACACAATCTCTAAAAGAAAAAAAAAAAGAAAAAGAAATGACTTAGAGGGTGAGTCTGGAGGCAGGGAGCATAGTTAGGAGACTTGCAGGAGTGAGAGATAATAAGAGCCAGACCTAAGGCAGCATCCATGGAAGGGGCACTTTCAGAGAAAGAATCTACAGGATTTGGTGATAGGGCTCGGTATGTAAGGTAAGCGAGAAGACTTGTGATAAATTTCCAGGTAAGTGTATGGTCCTGAAGCATTAGGTACACTCACAGTCTTCTTTTTTTTTTTTTTTTTTTTAAGATTTTATTTATTTATTCATAGAGACACAGCTAGAGAGAGAGGCAGAGACACAGGCAGAGGGAGAAGCAGGCACCATGTAGGGACCCTGATGTGGGACTGGATCCCGGGTCTCCAGGATCATGCCCTGGGCTGCAGGCCGTGCTAAACCGCTGGGCCACCGGGGCTGCCCCACTCACAGTCTTCTTAAGTCATTGCTACCATTTGTCTCCAGAACTTTTTCATCTTCTCAAACTGAAACTTTGTACCCATTAAACAGTAACTCTCCATTCCTCCCTTCCTCCAGCCCCTGGCAAGCACCATTCTATTTTCTGTCTCTATGAATTGGACTGTTCTAGGTACCTCATATTAGTGGGATCATACAATATTTATCTTTTTTGTGAGTGATTTATTTCATTTAATGTAATGTCCTCCAAATTCATGCATGTTGTGACATGTGTCAGAATTTCTGCCCTTTTTAAGCCCGATTACTCCACTGTATGTATACATTTTGTTTCTCTGTTCATCTGCTGATGGACACTTGGGTGGCTTCTGCCTTTTGACTAATGTGAATTATTTCACATGTTAAGTTTTTGAAAAGTTGAAATTTCTTGGGTACACAATTAAAAAGCTTTATCAAGAAGCAGGCAATACATGTTAGTACAGGTTAGTTCCTAGAAATACAGATTTGGGGAAGTAGAATAAAGTTTATTAAAGTAAGATTTTCATTTCACCTTAAAATCTTTGAGAGAAGAGCTATGTGCACTAGAGAATGCAAGTCATCTTTTATTTGCTCACAGTTGATTTGGCATCTTTGATTATATTCCAAGGAAAATACTTTTTAAAAACATTGATTGAAATAAGTATTTTTAAAGGCAGTTTCTGTAGTGATCATAACTTAAAGTAGAGGAAGACCTAGACTATTTCCTCATTCATGTAACAGGTATTTCTGGTAGACTTCTGTGTTCCTGGTGCTGAGGGTACAGTACATAAACAGGTACACTCCCTCTATATAAAGTAGCAGTAGCTGCCAAGACTTTTTTTTTCTAAAACTCCTTCCACTGTGTGTCTTATTAGATCATTTCCACTATCCTAAGAAATAAGTAAGGTATATCCATTTTATAAATAAATTGTGTAACTCATAGAAGGGTTGCAGACTACATTAGAAAGAAAGTTGGAAATGGAACTCAGACTTGCTAATATGTTAATATGATATTTCAGTTATTTTTATTACTCCAATAATGGCTTCTGTGACACGTAACTCAAAAGATTTTCCATCTCAATTACACTACTGAACATAAATACTTAGTGTACTGAGAATAGCATCATCTTTTTAGACTGTATGCACCTAGTGGACTCAATTTTAAGTGAACTACCTCAGAGAAACTAACCCATCAGTCTCTACATAAACAAAACTGGGAGCTCTAAGTATACAGGTAAAGTTTGTGGTATTTCATCAGAACCTGTTTTTCCCAATCCTTTCCCAGGTCAGCAAATATTTATTGAATGCTCACTATATTGAATAATGGTGCTTACAGCTAGAGCTGTTTTTTTGTGGAATAGGCACATGGAGATAGCTATAGACAGTCTTTAGATCTCTTTAATCCTTTTCCTGATTTGGAAGTAGGCCCTCTTCCAGAATTTATTTACTATCACAAGGGATCCATATAGCATTTGGACTCTGAGCAGATATAGGTTTCTTTACCTTTCTTATAGCAGCTGCCAGTGATTCATCCAGCTGCTAAGAGGAAGCAGCTCCAAGTTCTCCCTGTTTTTCCTGTGCCATAAACAAGATCTGGATTTTATCCTGGATATTTATTGTTATACTTCTTAATCAGACAGCCTCTGGTTTCTTAAAAGACAAAATGCAACATTTGCATCTAGATGATCCTAAAATCTTTAGTTAAATCATTTTAATATATTCTCAATTTCTTCTGGGAAAATTTAGAACATCTTTCAGTCCCGGAGCATGTCAGTCCCCAATTTTAATCTAGAATAAGCAAAAATACTCAGAGGCAGAGTTCCAAAAGAAAGTATTAAGCTCCATTTTTTCAATTAGAATGTCATGTACCTGACTCCTACTCAGTGGATCTGATTCTATATTGCTATTCTGCAGATGACTCCCTTAGAACATCTTGTACATATTTTAGCATTATCAAGAAGAAACTAGGTCTTCTGGGAAACAGCAAAAGAAGAGCAGAGTTCCAGCATAACATATCTAAAAATGAAGCCACCTGTAGATAACTAAGGACCTGATCCCTTCTGGCAAGGAATCATTTATCCCAGTTTTTAGCAAGTTTAGGGATGCAGTGTCATTTCTGCATGACTGAGTACTGAATGATGCTAATTTTCCTGTGTCTGAAATTCAAATAACCTCATGAAGATTGTAGTAAACCTCTTGCTCTCTAGGCAACTTTAGAATCTTGGAAGCAAAAAGATCTATCTATTCATATGTAACAAGCTTTAAAAATTCAACTTCTCACTTGGTATTTCTTTCAGTGTGCAAGTTTAATCTGAATTTTCCGAGTCTGGCAAAGATTAAAATTCCCTGAAGTAAATCTTTACTTCTGCTTAGGGATATTGGCTTAAAGAGCTATTGTCCACAGTTTATTTTTACGGTTTGTTGGAGTTTAATTTTGAGCTTTGTGCTTTTACAAATTTTATATATATATACATAATATATACATATATATGTACAATATGTATATGTATAATGTGTATAATATATATGTATAATATGTATAATACATATATAATATACATATATATGTAATTTATATATATATGTAATTTTTTCCCCATTTAATAAAAGAATGAGAGTTACTTCCTCTTCTGCCCATGAAGAAGTACTTACTAGGGAATTGTCCTCCTGCCATAAACAACTAAAAAATCAGACAACGTATCTAAAACAACTCTTCCAGACATTGAACAGTTAATCTGGAACTGTGGACTTTAAGAGGCAACTGCCAAGCAACAGTACGGGAGAGGAGATCCAAAGAGCCTAGCAGTCTTACCGAGTTGAGGAGGCAGAGATTGGGATTTGGAGGCCAAGGTGGCCAGAATTTGCAGGGCAGACTACCAAAGAGGAAGGAGTTGCTTAGTAAGCTCCAGAGAGCATCAAGCGGGTATTTGAATCTCTGGCCACAAACTCTGCACATGTGTGGGTTGGAAAAAGAACCACCAGAAAACAGTAGGCCAAACAATTCCTGGACTATACACAGGGCTAGGAATAGTTCATACTGCTACCAGCCAAAGCGGAGAAACCTCAAAGTACAAAGGGCATTGACACTGGATAGAGCCCTTGGCAGCTTAAAAACAAAAGATTAAACTGGTCTATCTGCAACTAACTTAGCTGAATACCAGAACAAAATTCAGTATTCCTTAAAGGAACTCAATAAAATCTAACACTCAATAACATAAAATCCACAAGGTCTGACATCGGATTAAAAATTACCAGACATTAGAAGAAACAGGAATGTATGACCCATAACCAGGAGAAAAAAAATCAATCAGTAGAAACAGACCCAAAAGAGACAGAGATCATAGAAGAAGCTAACAAGGACCTCTAGTTATTTTAAATTGTATAAATAAAAATAAAATAAAATAAATAAATTGTATAAATATGCTCAAGTGTGTGAAGGAAAACATAACTATGATTAGGAGATAAATGGAAGATGTTAAAAAGATCCAAATGGGATTTCTAGACATAAAAAATACAATATCGAAAATGAAAATGATAGCAGTGAACATTTATGAAGTTGTCTCATATGCGGAATATCTAATTTTTCTCCACAACAATCCTGTGTGTTAGGTAGATACTTTTATTATCACTTCTGCACAGAATATGAAACTGAGATTCAGAAAGTTAAAGAAGATCTAGTAAGTGAAAACACCGTTGCTGAAGAAGCCAGAAAGCTGACAAGAGGAAGTATTATTTTTTTAATATGTTCTCCATTAGACAATGTGTAATGTGCTTGAAATACAACTGAGTAAGTGACAATATGTGCCTTTAAGGAGCTCACATTCCAGTAAAGTAGTCTAGAAATAGTTTCCCCAGAGTGTAAGTGATCATTAAAGCTGTGTATAAGATTCAGTGATGGTACAAGGAAGGAAATAGTTCTGCAGGGTTGGGAAAGGCTATAAAATAGACAGTTGGGATAGATCTTGGAGTAGTAGAAAGCTGTTCAACAAATAAGGAGTACATTCTAACAAGAAAAAAAACAAGGTTTTTGAAAGTATGATGATATGAAACAACATGGTTTCTGTAGGACACCGTAAGAAGTTAATTGTGGCTGGTGCTTAGTACATTTAAAAAAAAAATCATCCCAGCCAGTCTGTAGAATCTTAGCAATTTGTATGGTATTTTTACATATGAGATTGGCAAAAGCATGGAAAAATCCAAGGGAAAGCAGGTGACAAGATCAGTTAGAAGCCAATACAATAGAACAGGAAGTGGCAGGGAGATAAAGAGCTATTTAAGATTGATTTGACTGGACTTGGGATTGATTGGGTGTAGGAGAGAAGAGTCAAGAATGAATGCCAGAATCTAAAATATTGCCAATTTCTTTCCTCCCTTTCTTTTTCCTTTCCCTTTTTTTCCCCCAATGCTTTCACTTTTTGTTTTATTCTGAGTTCACTGTGATTGTCTTCATAGTCTAGGTATATTCATTCATTCAACAAACATGTATGTATTAGTTGCTAGTGATAAAGCAGTAAGTGGAACTGAAATTCCTGCTTTCATGGAGTTTGTGGTCTGTAATCAGAGATTTGGGGGAAAAAAATCCTTGCGTTTATGAAAGAAGATCACACTCTCGGAATCAGATATTTGCAGTCAGTCTCTATAATCATATGATAAAAATGATTGTTCCTAAAATAGCTAATGTTATAGTGGTTAAAGTGATCTCAAGGGAAAATGCAGACAATTAAGTTTGAAATAAACCTTCTGGTCTGATTTCTGTATATAACTGCCTCAAACTTCCACCTGATTTTCTGTTACTAATCCTCATCCTCACCACTAAAAACCATTCTGTGAGGATTATCAGTGTTTACTTCAAAAGTGAGTGACTGTCTTGTTTGAAATATTAAAGAACTTTTGTTACTTTTGTCATTTTTTAAACAAATAAACAAAAATCCTTCCATGTAATCTCTTCAGTCCTGTGGTTTTTCCTGGCCTGTCCTCTGTACCTGCTCCCACCAGAGCTCCATGGCTCTGTATGTGTTCCAGAAACCTGCCATGGCCAATAAACAACTTCTTGAATCCTCAGTTCCTGGTGCCTATCTCTCGTTTTACTTATATCTTCTCAATTCTAAGTTTCTTTTTCCATTTTTACTTCCTTCTTCAAAACCTTTTCTCCAGGGAGAACGTTGACCTGTGATGTCACCTCCAGTCATTCACCTCACTACCTCCAGTAACTTTAATCTTTCCCTCTTTTTAATGTTCCTTTATTTTTTTCTATTTCAGTTATTTAGGACTATCACACATGTCACACAAGGATTCCCGGAATGCTTTTGTCACCACCTTGTTTCCCACCCAACCCTCTTCACCCTCCATGCATAATACCCTTAGGTTGCTAACCTCTCTTTATCCTTGTACATCTCAGTTTAAAGGTCAGCTCCTTAAAGGATCTTTTTTGCCCCTCTCTTCCTTATCTGAATTAGATCCTTCATTATTCTTTTGAAAATCATCCCGTATTTTTTAGTCATACCGTTTGTTACAGTTTCTAAGTGTTTTTTGGATGACTCTTTACTTAATGTCCATCTCCCTTATTAAACTGTAAGCTTGATGAGGACAAGAACCTTGTTTGTTTTGCCAATAACTATATTCTTAGCACCTAACATATGTAAACAGTTTCTTTTTTGTTATTTAATATGAAGGCTCACCACTTCCCAGTCACTATTCAATAATCTGTGAATAATAAATAAATTATATTATCTTCTCTTATATTAGAGGGTAAGGTTGGTTTTGAAAGAGCTTTATACTCTTTTCAGTTTTGTGTAGGAGCCTTGATTTAAAATAGTAACAGTTACTCCTTATTTTTTTTTAAGATTTAATTTATTTATTCATGAGAAACACAGAGAGAGAGGCAGAGACATAGGCAGAGGGAGAAGCAGGCTCCCTGTATGGAGCCTGATATGGAACTTGATCCCAGGACCCCGGGATTGTGCCCTGAGCCAAAGGCAGATGCTCAACCACTGAGCCACTCAGGCATCCCAATAGCTACTCCTTATTGATCACCTACTATAGGCAAGGCACTAAACTTCACATTCAAAGTGCCCCACTAAAAACTGACCCCTTCAAACTATACAATAACAGTTGACACCTGATTAAAATAATATTTAGTACCCTCTGGTGCTTCCAAATAAAGATGAAAAGATTTAGATCTTGATTTGTATGCAAACTTATTTTTATTTTCATTTTTGAGAGAGAGAGAAAATGTGAGGGAGGAGGGGAAGACGAAGAGGGAGACAGAATCTTAAGCAGGTTCTACATCCAGTACTGAGCCAAAGTCAAGAGTTAGATGCTTAACCAACTGAACCACCCATGAATCCCAGGATCTGCATGCAAACTTTAAACATTGGTGAGGATCTGGGGATCCCTGGGTGGCTCAGCAGTTTGGCACCTGCCTTCGGCCCAGGTCGTGATCCTGTGGTCCCAGGATCGAGCCCCACATCAGGCTCCCTGCATGGATCCTGCTTCTCCCTCTGCCTGTCTCTCTCTCTCTCTCTTTCTCTCTCTCTCTCTCTGTGTGTGTGTGTGTGTGTGTGTGTGTGTGTGTGTGTTTGTGTCTCATGAATAAATAAATAAAATCTTTAAAAAAATAAAATAAAAAACATTGGTGAGGATCTAACTAGTACTACCTCCTTTTCTTTTGTATTCCGAATTGTGCCTTTATGCTCTGAAGAAATCACAAACTAGCAGTCAGCTGACTACACGTGCCTTGGCCTGCAGCTATGTTTTCTTTGGCTAGCAATGTTAAAAATAATTTTGGGGGGCTCCTGGGTGGCTCTGTTGGTTAACTGTACAACTCTTGATCTCAGCTCACATCTTCATCTCAGGATAGTGAGTTCAAGCTCTGCATTGGGTTCTGCACTGGGTGTGGAGCCTACTTAGAAATAATTAGATGCCAACATTTAACATAAAAATCTCAATTCAGGGATCCCTGGGTGGCGCAGCGGTTTGGCGCCTGCCTTTGGCCCAGGGCGCGATCCTGGAGACCCGGGATCGAATCCCACGTCGGGCTCCTGGTTCATGGAGCCTGCTTCTCCCTCTGCCTGTGTCTCTGCCTCTCTCTATCTCTCTCTGTGACTATCATAAATAAATAAAAATTAAAAAAAAAAAAAATCTCAATTCAGGGCAACCCGGGTGCTTCAGTGGTTTAGTGCTGACTTTGGCCCAGAGCGTGATCCTGGAGACCCAGGATCAAGTCTCGCATCGGGCTCCCTGCTTCTCCCTCTGCCTGTGTCTCTGCCTCTCTCTCTCTCTCTCTCTCTCTCTCTCTCTCTCTCTGTCTCTCATGAATAAATAAATAAATAAAATCTTTATTAAAAAATCTCAATTCAATTTCACTTAAAGAATGGAAAATTATCTCAATACCATGTCCACATTCCAATAGAAAGGCAGTTTGCCAGGGTGAAGGTACAGCTGCTCCCTTTAGACAGGGCATGTGGTGGCCTCAGATTTACCACCATCCCCAGCTGCCTTGCTTCATCTGCTTACGTTTCCTGCCTGGCCTCTGTAGGCATTTGAGTTTGCTACCATTGCTAGAACTTCTTGGTTCATTTATAATCATTTGAAAGGTAGAGTTACACTATTAATTCAGAATGAGGAGTCAGGAACTTATTCCTCTACTAGATTCTCTTTCTCATTTCTCTTTGTTATCTTGATGTCTCAAAAATTTTAGAATTGAAAGGGACTTTAGAAGTCATCTTGTCTTGAAACTCTAAGGGTTTTAAAATATACCTATCCCTTGATTGTGGTAAAATATACATAACATAAAATTTACCATTATAACCACTTTTTAAATGCAGAAATCTTTTTTTTTTGGTGTTAAAATGCAAATAACATAAAATTTAACATTTTTGCCTATTTTTAAAGATTTTATTTATTTGAGAGAGAGAGCATGACCAGGGGATTGGGAGAGACAGAGGGAGAACCCAACACAGGCTCCATACCAGGAACCTGAGATCATGACCTGGGCCGAAGGCAGACACTTAACTGACTGAATGAACCATCCAGGCAACGCCATTTTAATCATGTTTAAATGCACAGTTCAGTGGCATTAACTACATTCACACTGTTGTGCAACTATCGCAGCCAACTTTTTTTTTCTTTTTCCATCTTCCCAAACTGAAACATTTTTACCCATTAAAAAATTACTCTCCATTTCCCCTTTCTCTAGCCCCAAATAATCAGTATTTTATTTTCTGTCTCAATGTCTTTGACTATTCTAGGTATCCCATATAGGTGGAGTTATACAATATTTGTCCCTTTGTATCTGGCTTATTTCACTAAGCGTGATGTTTTCATGGTTCATCCATGTAGCATGTGTCAGAATTTTTCTTTTCTATCCATTGTATGTATAGATAATATTTTGTTTATCCATTCATCTGTCAACAGACACTTGGGTTGCTTCTACCTTTTGATTATTGTGAATAACACTGCTATGAACATAGGTGTATGAGTATCTGTATAAGTCCCTGTCTTTGATTCTTGGCCATATACTTAGGAGTAGAATTGCTAAATCATATGATCATAATTCTATGTTTAACTTTTTTAGGGAATTGCCATACTGTTTTTCACAGTGGCTTCACCATTTTACATTTTTACAAGAAATTGACAAGGGTTCCAATTTCTCCAGATCCTCAACAACACTTGCTATCACTTGCTATTTCCTGTTATTTTGATAAAAGGCATCCAAATGGGTATAAAGTAGTATCTCATTGTTTTGTTTTGCATGTCCCCAATGAGTAATGAGGTTGAACATCTTTTCATATTGGCTATTGGGTTTTTTGGTGTTTTTTTTTTTTCTTACAAGTTATGTTTTAAAATTTTTCTTTTTTTTTGTTTTTTTTTTAATAAAATAATTTTTTATTGGTGTTCAATTTACCAACATACAGAATAACACGCAGTGCTCATCCCGTCAAGTGTCCCCCTCAGTGCCCGTCACCCACTCACCCCCACCCCCCAAAAAATTTCTTTTAACTCCAGTGTAGTTAACATAGAGTGTAATTTTAGTTTCAGGTATACAATATAGTGATTCATGGGACGCCTGGGTGGCTCAGTCAGGCATCTGCCTTTGGCTCAGGTCATGATCCCGGGGTCGTGGGATCGAGTCCCCACATCAGGCTCTCTGCTCAGCAGAGTCTGCTGCTCTCTCTCTGCCTGCTGCTCCCCTTGCTTGTGCTCGCTCTCTCTCTCTCTAATAAGTAAATAAAATCTTAAAAAAATATATAGTGATTCAGCAGTTCCATATATTACTCAGCTCTCCTCAAGATAAGTATACTCTTAATCTGGTTCACTTATTTCCTCCAGTTAAGAGTCTGTGTCCTGATTTGTCTCTCTTTTTTCCTCCTTTGCTCCTTTGTTTTGTTTCTTAAATTATACATGTAAGTGAAATTATATAGTATTTGTCTTTAACTTATTTCCTTTATCATAATTCTTTCTAGTTTGAAAATGGCAAGATTTCATTATTTTTTATGGCTGAATAATATTCTATTTTGTGTATGTGTATGTGTGTGTACATATATATAGGTATATACATCATTTTTGTTCACTCATCTTTGGATGGACATTTAGGTTGCTTCCATAATTTGGCTATTGTAAATAATTCTGCAATAAACATAGGAATAGATAGATAGATAGATAGATATAGATATAGATATATATCCCTTTGAATTAGTGTTTTTGTGTTCTTGGGGTAAATGCCCAGTAGTGTGATTACTGGGTTGTAGGGCAGTTTTATTTTTAATTTTTTGAGGATCATCCATATTGTCTTCCACAGTGGATACAACAATTTGCATTCCCAACAACAGTGTGCAAGGGTTCCTTTTAATCCATATCCTCATCAACTTGTTTCTTGAGTTTTCGATTTTAGCCATTCTGACAGGTGTGAGTTGTAAGGTGATATCTCATAGTGGTTTTTATTTGCATTTCCCTGGTGATGAATGATGTTAAACATCTTTTCACATATCTGTTGGCTATCTCTATGTCTTCTTTGGACAAATGTGTAAGTCTTTGCCATTGAATATCATTGTTTTTTTGTTGTTGAGCTGTGGGAGTTCTTTATATATTCTGGATATGAATCTCTTATCAGATAAATGATTTATATTTTCTCATTCTGCAAATTGTCTTCTTGCCCTCTTAATGGCATCCTTTGATGCACAAGGTCTTAATTTTGATGAAGCCCAATTTATCTACTTTTTCTTTTGTTCTCAACACTTTTGGTGTTATATCTATGAAATCATTGTCAAATCCAGTGTCATGAAGATGTTGGGTTGTTTCCTTCTAAGAGTTTTATAGTTTTAGCTCTTAAGGTCTTTGATGCATTTTGAATTAATTTTTATATAAAGACAAATTATAGGTCAACTTCTAGTTTCCCCAGCACCACTTGCTGGAAAGACTTGTTGAGTAGTCCTTTCCCCAGTGAATGATACCTTTGTGGAGAGTCAATTGACCATACATGTGAAGGCTTTTTTAGGGCTCTCTATTCTATTCCAATGGTTTATATGTCTATCTTTATGCCATACCATACTGTTTTAAGTACTGTAGCTTTATACTAAGTTTCAAAGGTAGGAAGTTTGAGTTTTTGACTTAATTCTTTTTCAAGAGTGTTCTGACTACTCAGGGCCCCTTTGGACTCCATATAAATTCAAGGATCACCTATTCCATTTCTGGTAAAAAGTCTGTTGGGATTTTGTTAGGGATTGTGTTGAATTTGTAGATTTCTTTGGATACTATTCACATCTTTTTTTTTTTTAGTTTTTTTTTTTAAGATTTTATTTATTTATTCATGATAGACAGAGAGAGAGAGAGAGAGAGAGAGAGAGAGAGAGAGGCAGAGACACAGGCAGAGGGAGAAGTAGGCTCCATGCAGGAACCTGATGTGGGACTGGATCCCGGGTCTCCAGGATCGCGCCCTGGGCCAAAGGCCAGCACCAAACCGCTGAACCACCCAGGGATCCCTACTATTGACATCTTAACAATGTTAATTTTTCTTTTCTTTTTTTTTTCAATGTTAATTTTTCTATTAAATAACAAAAACTCAACCAAGTGAATTTTATTTTTTATTATTTATTTATTTATTTATTTTAACCAAGTGAATTTTAAAGATCTAATTGGCTCTATTAATAGATTCATAGAAGTGCTGGGTGGCTCAGTTGGTTGAGCATCCATCTCTTGGTTTTGGTTCAGTTCTTGATCTTAGGGTCATGGGATTGAGCCCTGAGTCAGGCTCCATGCTCAGTGTAGGGTCTGCTTTTCCCTCTCCCTCCCCCTTTACCCTGCCTCCCTCATTTGCATGTACTTTCTCGAAAATAAATAAATAAAATTTAAAAATAGATTCATGAATGAGGCAGCATCCCATCTAGAAGTAGAGGAGAGTTTCATCAAACGACTGAAAAAGAAAAGTTTTTAAAGCTAAAGAGGGAGCAGGAAAAAAAGAAATTATAAGTGAAGATTCCACTGTTTAGGCAAAGGTCACCCTCCTAAGGGGAATAGAAGACGCCTATCAGTCAATTTTCTCATACTGACCAGATAATTTTCATATTGACTGGTTATAAGTTACATTCTTGGGCGGGGGGGTTGAAACTGCAGTTAGGTTAGGTATTCCAGTTTTGGTTTACTGACGTAGGACCTTAACCTAAGTGACACCATTTAATTTTAAGGCTTCTTTAATTTCATTCAGCAGTGTTTTATAGTTTTCAATATGCAAGTCTTTCATCTTCCTGGTTAGATTTATTCCTAAGTATTTTAGTCTTTTCACACGGTTGTAAGTGCAACTGTTATTCCTGGTTTCCTTCTCACACTTTTCATTGCTACTTTATGGAAATGTAGTTGGTTTTTGTATGTTGATTTTTTATCCTCCATCTTTGCAAAATTCATTTATTAGTTGTAATAATGTGTATGTTTTTGGGTGACAGAGAGATTTTTAAGGTTTGCTACACAGAAGATGATGTCATCTTCAAATAGAGACAGTTTTATCATTTCCTTTCCAGTTTGGATGTCTTTTTTTTTTTTAATATTTTTTTTTAAATTTTTTTATTTATTTATGATAGAGAGAGAGAGAGGCAGAGACACAGGCAGAGGGAGAAGCAGGCTCCATGCACCGGGAGCCCGATGTGGGATTCGATCCCGGGGCTCCAGGATCGCGCCCTGGGCCAAAGGCAGGCGCCAAACCACTGCGCCACCCAGGGATCCCCCAGTTTGGATGTCTTTTATTTCTTTTTCTTACCTTATTGCTCTGGTTAGAACTTTCTGTTCTGTGTTGAGTGGAAGTGGCAAAAGCAGGCATCCTTGTCTTGTTCCTGATGTTGGGGGAAAGCTTTCCAGTATTTAGTTTTGATATAAAAGCTTGTCAAGAAAATTGTGATTCACACAGATAATTAGCTGCAGATACTTAGAGCTTTGTTTTTTAGCATCTTGACATCTAGTCAGGTTTTGGTTTTTTTGTTTGTATTTTGGTTAAACTGAATTAGTTTAGTTATATGTCTAAATATTCAAAAAAGGAGTGATAGTAAATTATTTTTGTTAAAGCTGAGCAACTAATGTGTCTGACAATTGCTCACATTCCTAATTGATGAATAATCACTTTGGAGAAATCAATTAACAATTGTCAAAAATAAAAAAAAATAAAAATAAAAATAAAAATAAAAAAACAATTGTCCCAGCGAGGGACACCTGTGTGGCTCAGTGGTTGAGCATCTGCCTTTGGCTCAGGTCGTGATTCTGCGGTCCTGGGATCAAGTCCCACATTGGGCTCCCTGCAGGGAGACTGCTTCTTCCTCTGCCTGTGTCTCTGCTTCTCTCTGTGTGTCTCCATGAATAAATAAATAAAATATTTTAAAAAAATTGTCCCAGCTAGTTTAAAACTTTTTTATGTGGGGAAAAATAAATATGTCTTAAAACATTATATATGAGTTGATTAGTGATGTTATTTCTTAAAATGAGATATCTCAGAAGCTTCTATGGATTGAATTGTATGCCCCAAAATTCGTATGTTGAAGCCCTAACCCAGGGTGACTACATTTGGACGCAGGGCCTATAAGGATATAATTTAGGTTATATGAAGTCATTAAGGTAGGGCCCTGATCTGAAAGGATTAGTGTCCTTATAAGAAGAGACATCAGAGAGCCTGTGTCCTCTCTTTGCCATGTAGGGACACTGCCCCTGCTAGCTCCTTGATCTTGGACTTCTAGTCTTCAGAACTGGGAGAAAATACCTTTCTGTTGTTTAAACAATCCAGTCTGCAGTATTGTTATGGCAGCTCAAGCAGATTAATATCAAGGACATCTTTTTACTCACAGTTTCAGCACAGAGAAATTTTTCTTTTTTTTTTTAAATAAATTAATTTTTTATTGGTGTTCAATTTACCAACATACAGAATAACACGCATTGCTCATCCCGTCAAGTGTCCCCCTCAGTGCCCATCACCCATTCACCTCCACCCCCCGCCCTCCTCCCCCTCCACCACCCCTAGTTCATTTCCCAGAGTTAGGAGTCTTTATGTTCTGTCTCCCTTTCTGATATTTCCCACACATTTCCTCTCCCTTCCCTTACATTCCTTTTCATTATTATTTATATTCCCTAAATGAATGAGAACATACACTGTTTGTCCTTCTCCGATTGACTTACTTCACTCAGCATAATACCCTTCAGTTCCATCCACGTGGAAGCAAATGGTGGGTATTTGTCGTTTCTAATGGCTGAGTAATATTCCATTGTATACATAAACCACATCTTCTTTATCCATTCATCTTTCGATGGACACCGAGGCTCCTTCCACAGTTTGGCTAATGTGGACATTGCTGCTAGAAACATCGGGGTGCAGGTGTCCGGCGTTTCATTGCATCTGAATCTTTGCGGTAAATCCCCAACAGTGCAATTGCTGGGTCGTAGGGCAGGTCTATTTTTAACTCTTTGAGGAACCTCCACACAGTTTTCCAGAGTGGCTGCACCAGTTCACATTCCCACCAACAGTGTAAGAGGGTTCCCTTTTCTCCGCATCCTCTCCAGCATTTGTTGTTTCCTGCCTGGTTAATTTTCCCCATTCTCACTGGTGTGAGGTGGTATCTCATTGTGGTTTTGATTTGTATTTCCCTGATGGCAAGTGATGCAGAGCATTTTCTCATGCAGCACAGAGAAATTAATTTTGTTTTGCATGCTGAGTCCAAATTCTGTTTTGATTTATCACTAACATTTTATTTGAGGCCATGAGTATGGCAATGTTGTAAGTCATTGAACTATTTGATTTATCTAACATATTGGCAAGATTTCCAAGTTCATAAACCTATATTTAATGAACTTATTTAAGGTAGAAGTAATAGCAATTGATTTTATTTGACTATTGTTCTGACAGTTCCCTTATGTCGGTTAGAAAACTTTAGTATAAAAGAATAAATTCTGGTATCACTACTGACATCTCTGCAAATAACTCTGAAAGTTCCACAATCTAAGTCTTATCCTAATAAAATTGAAAGTCCATGTTAAGGGATCCCTGGGTGGCGCAGCGGTTTGGCGCCTGCCTTTGGCCCAGGGCGCGATCCTGGAGACCCGGGATCGAATCCCACATCGGGCTCCCGGTGCATGGAGCCTGCTTCTCCCTCCGCCTGTGTCTCTGCCTCTCTCTCTCTCTCTGTGACTATCATAAATAAATAAAAAATTTAAAAAAAAAATTAAAAAAAAAAAAGAAAGTCCATGTTAATTTGTATAATATTTATCCTATAGTGTTTTGAAAAAATGCTTGCCTGATTTTAACTGCTAGTGCTTATCTAACACAACATCTGAGGACATTTTAGTGCCTTGCCTTTGTATGATCCACTACTCCATGAATTTTTTCTACCATTACTTTTCTAGTCCCAGTTCAAACACGACTACATTTTTACCATTTTAGTATCTTAACACTTGAATACTTTTATTTTGTAATTATCAAACATTTTATAAAGTAATCTACTTTGTTTGGTTCCATAACCACATCATATAGAAGCAAGTAAGAGGAGGACTTGTTAACATCTGTACTCTCACCCAGAAGAATTTAAAGATTTTATGTAACCTCAGCCTTTATGTCAATATAGTCTTGAATTAAAAAGAAATGAAAACAAGCAGGGCAGATAAAAAGGTTTCTAATCAGTGGCATATTTACAGGTTCAAATATATATATATTGTGGAGCAGGAGAAGCTCCACAGTGAGTTAACCTGAAAGCATAGGTTGGTTGTGTCTATATAATAAAATTTACTATGTGAAAGATTTAGTGTGCATATATTTTGTTTTTT